>NC_135506.1:22801396-22816396 GCF_052857255.1 Amblyomma americanum | reverse complement strand
TTGGGGGCCATATGTCCTTGAGAGCCACATTTTCATAATGCCCCAAGTCCGTGATGCTCATATGGTTTGGTTTATGGTTTATGGGGGTTTAACGTCCCATAACGACTCAGGCTATGAGGGACGCCGTAATGAAGGGCTCCGGAAATTTCGACCATCTGGGGTTCTTTAACGTGCACTGACAACGTACAGCACAAGGGCCTCTAGGATTGCGCTTTCATCTAAATTTGACCGCCGCGGCCGGGATCGAACCCGCGTCTTTCCGGTCATTAGCCGACCGCCACAAACACTGAGTCACCGCGGCGGGTGTGATGGTCATATGCTTGAATGCCACATGTTTGTGGGCCATATTGTCCATGAGGGTAACACGCTTAGGACATGGGCAGGGAGCATTTGATGTGCTAAATACACAACAGCTGTAGCCAGTGTAGTGCATACGCTGCTACTGGATCCATAGGGAGGTTGGCCCTAGCAAGATGTGCCATCGTTTGACATGACGGGACCATAAACAGGTGAAGGCGTGGATACACCAGGAAACAAAAAAGTGGAAAAACGCACAGTCACCACGAAGTGAGATCAAGGGTAGTTGACATAAACCGTGCACTAAAAGACAAAGCACAGCAGCAGGAAACTGTATAAGGATGTCATTCGCGAGGGGCTGAACATCATCCGACACGTTTCAGAAATGTCACTGACGGTAACCGACGAGTCAGTGATGTGATAAATGGACACACACAAATAATTTCGGAGTCTAACGGAGAGTATTTCTTTTCTGCACGAAAATGAATACCTTCGAGCTAGTTTCAACCACAGGCATTAAGTGGAGTTCCTCAGTTCACTTTGATGTCCATTGTGCCTGTACAACAATGTTTCCAAACAAGCAAAAGATCAACAAGAAAATTCGTGTCTATATCCCTTTAAATTAAAGCAGCAACAGTTAAGGCAGCCATATCATGCTTTTGTGTTGTTCTTTTCTAAATCTTGTTGTTATAAGCCATGTGTATTTAATATCTGTATCCGTACATCTCCATCTCAGAGGCTGACCAGATATCAGTCCAGTTGTCCAAGGACATGCTTGCCTGGACAATTTATAGGTATATGTATTGCGAGTACTGTCAAAATAGCAGAGGTGAAATAAGCCGAGGCTCCACTCTGTTTGGAAGCAAAAAGCGATTGCAGAACTATTAAAGTTCTGAAAATTATGCCCCATGGCATCTACGGTGGCGCATTGGAGCGCATACCACCTTTGATATCAAGTCATTGGAGAACTGCCATCCTCATTGGAGAGCCCATCTTCTCCAGCAGCCCTCCCGGCATGGCCCACAACCCCACCGCTATAGCCATCCTGGCTCACAACAGAACGCTGGGCATCTACTTTTTATTCAGGTCTGGCTGCCTTCCATCTCAGAGGTTGGCCAGATATCAGTCCACTCGTCCAAGGATCTGGTGATGGATACATGCTTTCCTAGACCATTTATAGGTATATGTATTGCGGGTACAGTCAGAATAGCAAAGATGCAAAAAAGCCGAGGCTCCACTCTTTTTGGAAGCAAAAAGCGATTGCAGTGCTTAACCATTCATCCAAAGGAAAATCCTTTTTTTTAGCGCGACGCATAAACGGGACAGCACAGGCGCTAACTTACAACTCTTTATTCGTAAAGAACGTGCGTGTACACACACACACACACACACACACACACACACACACACACACACACACACACACACACACACACACACACACACACACACACACACACACACACACACACACACACACACACACACACGTATATATATATATATATATATATATATATATATATATATATATATATATATATATATATATATATATATATATATATATATATATATATATATATATATATATATATATATATATATATATATATATATATATATATTAAGGAAGCCGACAGTCACCGAAACCAAGGTGCATAGGGGAATGTTATCTATTTCTTTTAATTTCTAATGCCAATCAATTGTTTTTTTTAAAGAAAATTACTTATAAACCAGCAGAAAAAATAACCATGCCGCCGGTGGGATCCGAACCCACGACCTCCGAATACCGCGTCCGGTGCTCTTACCAACTGAGCTACGGCGACGGCTGTCCAATGTGCTGCTTTCGTGGGTATTTATGTTTTGCGTGTAAGCGAACCTTGAGAGTGTTCACCAGCGCCAACCTCGTCCATAGCGGTGGACGTAGCACGTCCTGTAATACCGCAAGTGTGACGTAGAACGTCTTCTAACGGCGAGGGCAGAAACTGTGCGAGAGCCCTCTTATGCTACCTAGGGCATGACACTCTCAAGGTTCGCTTACACGCAAAACATAAATACACACAAAAGCAGCAGATTGGACAGCCGTCGCCGTAGCTCAGTTCACTGGACGCGATATTCGGAGGTCGTGGGTTCGGATCCCACCGGCGGCATGGTTGCTTCTTCTGCTGCTTTATAAGTAATTTTCTTTAAAAGGAATTGATTGGCATTAGAAATTTAAAAAAAGGAAAACATTCCTCTATGCACCTTGGTTTCGGTGACTGTTGGCTTCCTTAATATGTTTATCAAACGAGCCCCTCATTTCATTTGCCTTGTCTGCTAATATATATATATATATATATATATATATATATATATATATATATATATATATATATATATATATATATATATATATATATATATATATATATATATATATATATATACAGTCATAAAGTCATTCATCATATCAATCTTCGCAATCTTACACATGTGTCGCCAAGAAATGTTGCTCTTACGCGCTAAAAAAGGAATTTCCCTTGGAAGAAACATGACCTACCTAGGCCCCAAGCGAACGCTGCTGCTTAACATTTCATGTTCTGAAAATGATGCCTCGCGTCATCTACAGTGGCCCCACGGAACCCATGCCACCCTTGATATCAAGGACAAGGAGGGTTGCCATCCCAATCAATCAATCAATCAATTTTATTTCTGCCTCAAAAAAGTGACAGAGGAGCTGCAGAAAAAGCTGTCATAGACAGCTTGACTGAGCCGCAGCCCCCATTATACCGGGCAGCAGTGACAGGCAACGAGAAAAAATAACAAAACAAACAAAAGAAAACAATTCAGAGAAAAACACATTAACACCAAAAAAAAAAAATCTACCACTAGATTGTACATGTGGGCAATTTACATGTTCATCCAAACATCATTGCATAAGTATCTTTCAGCAGTACAACAAAAGCACAATGAATCAAACAATACAAATTAAACAAAACAAAAACACCTCTTAGTGCAGTTTAAAGAAAAAAAAAATCATTTTGTAACACAGTCTATGTATAAGCAACGCAGCTCACGATTAGTACAGGTAGACAAGTTGAAATTGGCAGATTTGTATGTGTTTAGAAGAGAAGGAAGTCTATATCCCCTATGGATAAAACAGTTAAACAATTTCAATGCCACTGATTATATGTATGTAATATGTGTTTTTAGAATTGGAGACCATAACAATAGCGGCAGCTACTCTAACACCATGCATACCCATAGCTATACATACTATTATGTGCAGAAGTAACCACTTCGAGTCCTCGCAGATCAGGTAACCTCGCAGAGCAAATTCTCAAGACTGCGGGCATGAACTGAATTGTCGCTGGGCAGGACAAGAGCGCAAAATCTTAGGGAGCGGATAGCAAAAGGCCCACATTGTTGAAGTCCCATGTCACACATGAAAGGTAGCTTGACGAAACAAGACACATTATTGAGGGTGTCAGTGCATGGTATACATTTGTAAAGGTACGACAAGGTAAGTTAATGGGCGAGTTGGTTTCTATATTCCATAACTACAGTGCAACGAACGGGATGTAGAAGAAGGACACAGGCAGCGCTGTGTTGTGTCCCTGCCTGTGTCCTTCTTCTACGTCCCGTTCGTTGCGCTGTAGTCATGGAATACCTTTGTAACACTCGGACCAGCCCTTGTGCGCAGGAGTTTTCGTTGGGGACTGTGTTCACGCCTAAAAGACACCCTTACACTGCACTGATACAGTTAAATGTCGTTAATCCGAAAATCTTTTGTTCGAACTCGACCGCGGCGGCTGCGTTTTTATGGAGGCAAAACGCTAAGGCGCCCGTGATAATAATAATAATAATAATTGGTTTTTGGGGAAAGCAAATGGCGCAGTATGTGTCTCATATATCGGCGGACACCTGAACCGCGCCGTAAGGGAAGGGATAAAGGAGGGAGTGAAAGAAGAAAGCAAGAAAGAGGTGCTGTAGTGGAGGGCTCCGGAATAATTTCGACCACCTGGGGATCTTTAACGTGCACTGACATCGCACAGCACACGGGCGCCTTAGCGTTTTTCCTCCATAAAAACGTAGCCGCCGCGGTCGGGTTCGAACCCGGGAACTCCGGATCAGTAGTCGAGCGCCCTAACCACTGAGCCGCCGCGGCGGGGCCGGAGTGAGAGAACAAAGGAAGAATAGGTGCCGTAGTGGAGGGCTCCGGAATAATTTCGACCACCTGGGAGTCTTTAACGTGCACTGACATCGCACAGCACACGGGCGCCTTAGCGTTTTTCCTCCATAAAAACGCAGCCGCCGCGGTCGGGTTCGAGGGCTGTGCGTTGTCAGTGCACGTTAAAGATCCCCAGGTGGTCGAAATTATTCCGGAGCCCTCCACTACAGCACCTCTTTCTTGCTTTCTTCTTTCACTCCCTCCTTTATCCCTTCCCTTACGGCGCGGTTCAGGTGTCGGCCGATATATGAGACACATACTGCGCCATTTACTTTCCCCAAAAAACAAATTTAAAAAAATCTTTGAAACGGAAGTTCTGCTTTATTCTATCTTTAACGTGCACTGACATCGCACAGCACACGGGCGCCTTAGCGTTTTTCCTCCATAAAAACGCGGCGGCTGCGTTTTTACGCAGGAAAAACGCTAAGGCGCCCGTGTGCTGTGCGATGTCAGTGCACGTTAAAGATCCCCAGGTGGTCGAAATTATTCCGGAGCCCTCCACTACAGCACCTCTTCTTCCTTTCTTCTTTCACTCCCTCCTTTATCCCATCCCTTACGGCGCGGTTCAGGTGTCCAACGATATATGAGACAGATACTGCGCCATTTCCTTTCCCCAAAACCAATTATTATTATTATTATTATTATTATTATTATTATTATTATTATTATTATTATTATTATTATTATTATTATTATTATTATTATTATTATTTATTCGAAACGAAGCATTAACCCTGTAGACATCAAGGCAGTTGAATCGAGTGAGCTGTTGAGATTCACCTTATAAACGCCTACAGGGGTCACTTCACCAATCGGATGCGTGCAGCCGAGTGGAGAGAGGGGGGTTGGGGGCGGGGAGGGGGGAACCGCTGCTCATCGCGCGTGCTTCCGCGCGGAATTAGCCAGGCGCGCCGAGCTCGGGAGGGCGGTGGACGACAGACCTGCTCTGCTGATCCCGACAGCGAAAAGACTCGGTCTCGGATACGCGCGCCGCTGCATACCTCCGGCCAAGGCTCGTTGGAGGCGGCGATTCGGGTCGGCGATCACGTGCACCCCAACAACACCGCCGCCGGTGTCTGGCGGCCGCACCGTGTTTGTTGTGGCGCTACCTGCGCTCCTGCCTCTGCCGCCGTTGTTGTTGCTCGGGCGACCAGCGAATGCGGGAGCCAGTGCCCCGTGGCAAGTGCTCTCGGGCGCACGGTAATTGTTCGCCCTCTGTAGTCTCTCGCTTCTTTATTCCCCGGGTTATTTCTGCCTACGTTTTTTTTTTCCTTTCTTTTCTGTACTCTGTCGTTCTGTCCTTCTTACTTTTTTCTTTGTATTTTCTTTCGGTTTCTCTTTACTCCTTTTATTTTTTCTTCCTGCCTCCATCTCCTCCTTCCTTCCGTTCGTTCCCCCAATTTCTTTTCTTCTTCAAGGAGCCATACTTTTATTATTTGTGTTCTTCCTCCATTTTTTACCCTTTCTTCCGTTCTTTCGTTCCCGTTAAATTTTTCTTCCTTTCAGAGAGAGGAGCGACTTTCTTCAGACAACGAGTGCCATCTCGCGTTAGGACACGCGTCAGAGCCCCCTATATACATAGTGTACATACATGTGTACAGTGAAGCTGCTCCGAGTTTCGCATGCCGCTGCATGCACATTCGAGCAGCTTTGCAGAGTTATTTGTACTCGTTCACTCCCTGCACGAGCGGCTTAATGTTCGCAGTAACCCGGCGCGTGGCTCTTGTGTGCGTATCGATGAACGCGTGAGGTTCCGGGTTCGATGTTCGGCAGTGGTTAACCACAGTTAAATGGAGATTAAGCTGCGGCGAATGCGGCGTTGTCTCTAATATTTCACGGCACAGTGGAAATGGTCAGCAGGATGAAATTGTAAGCAACCCTTTGAATGGGTTACACCTACGGTGTTGGGGCTTAGGCACACGCAGAAAACGCAGAAATTATGTGAACCTGAGCAATGAATGCACAAAATAGTGTGGGGTAGTTCGGATTGAAAAATTGAAACTGGCCCGATTTACACGGAAACCTCATCTTTATTTTTTAGGTCAGAGATTTCTGATTCTACTCGGCGCCTATATCATCTCCCTACATCATCAATACAGAAAAGATAAAATCTTTGGCTATGCCTCGTGCTGTGAGAAACCCGATAAGGTTTAAACAAAACCCCCACAACTGCATGGCGTAAAAGTTTCAAGCACAATGCAGTTCCTAAATTCCCAAATTTATTCATTTTAATCCCTCTAGTGGGCCAGGATTACAGGATTTCGGTATCTTATATTATTTTTGTTGTCAGGTTACATATTTTAAGAATGCAGTTTCGGGAACATTGAATTACTGAGATTTTCCGCAGAAATAACACCTCCACTCGCATCTAGCCAACCTAATTCAAATAGGAAGAGTGGTTGGAAAATGTGATAACTGACTGACTGACTGACTGACTGACTCACTGACTGACTGACTGACTGACTGACTGACTGACTGACTGACTGACTGACTGACTGACTGACTGACTGACTGACTGACTGACTGACCAACCGACCGACCGACCGACCGACCGACTGACTGACTGGCTTGGCTGACTGACTGACTGACTGACTGACTGACTGACTGACTGACTGACTGACTGACTGACTGACTGACTGACTGACTGACTGACCAACCGACCGACCGACTGAACGGCAAGCTAACACATGGAAAGGTTTTCCCTCGCGAGAGCTGAGTGCCTGCGATATCTATATCAAAATTCTTTTAACGCAATTTGTCAACACCGTTGCACGTGAACGAGCCCAGGATGGTCGAAATTATCTGGAGCCCTCCAGTACGCCGTCCCTCATACCCCGAGTCGCTTTGGAAAGTTCAACCCCATAAACAAAAACAAAAAAAAACCATCCAGACTAGACGGTAACTGAGCGGAGCGAGCAGTGGTTGTTTGACTGATCAAGAAATCGATTGCACGCATATAGCTCTGCGTTCCCACATCCCTCCCTTCGTGATTGTGCGTTGCTGTTATATACTTGCGTCTGCTGTTAGTGTTAGCATTCGGCCCGCCGCGAGGGAGAAACAACAGGAAGCGCACGACCGCTAATGAACGATTGTTTGTGCGAGCCGCTGAAAGCCCATCGTGCCTCCTCCCACGCCTCCGCCCGACCTCAAAGAAGACGTAGCCCGCCTTTCGCGGTTCTGTTTGCGACCGCGACGAATGCGAGTTCGATCTCGATCGCGAGGCCCCATATATCACGCTCCATGCGCGCGCTTCGGCCCTTAATAGCCTCGCCTAGTCGAGGTCGCAGCTGCAGAAGGCGAAGCGGAAGGCTCACGGATGGCCGGACGGGCTCGTCCATTAATTAGTCGACACAGCGCCCCGGACCCATTGTAAAACGGACACAAGAGTCGACGGGCTTCACAATGGCTCTATAAAACTGAAGGCGGCCTTCGTTCGGTTCGTGGCGCCCCATTGAGAGAGAGCTCGGCGCCGTTATACGCACGGCCGTTTGTTATTCACACGTCACGATACCGCATATAGCGCGCGTTTGTATATGTCGACGCGATGTAAAATAGTTCTCATAGTCAGGGCGTTTTTGATTTCTGAAATGCAGTCTGAACGTCGTAATTACTCATTCTGGAGAGATAATTGAGATTGGCTATAGAATCCAGTTCAAACGCTGGAATGAACGCGAAAACAAGAGTGCGAAGTCTACGAAGTCCTTTCCTGTTTGCTCATTTTGTGAGCGTGTGTGTGTGTGGGGGGGGGGGGGGGGGGGAGGGGGCAAGCGAAACGTACCACCCCACGTCTTCGACACAGATCTCTTCCACTCCTTCCTATTATTATAAAGGCAATAGCCATTAATGGCTCATACTAGAGGTGTCCATCCGTTCGTCTGTCCATGACACTCTTCAACTCGATAAGAAAAAAAACACTGTGCACGATGGGATTCGAACCACCATCCCTCCATTCCGCAGCTGAGGTTCGAACCCGACCGCGGCGGCTGTGTTTTTATGGAGGAAAAACGCTAAGGCGCCCGTGTGCTGTGCGATGTCAGTGCGCGTTCAAGATCCCCAGGTGGTCGAAATTATTCCGGAGCCCTCCACTACGGCACCTCTTCTTCCTTAATTTCTTCTTTCACTCCCTCCTTTATCCCTTCCCTTACGGCGCGGTTCAGTTGTCCAACGATATGAGACAGATACTGCGCCATTTCCTTTCCCCAAAAGCCAATTATTACGTGCTAACGACTGCGATACGTCCTGACAACGCATATGTAGTTCTCCTTGTCTAGGACACTGGAGAGAGTTTTGCGGAAAGTCGTCGAATCAGATGGATGCCTCCCAAATGCCCTCCAGTATTTAAGATTCATGAACAATGGTATTGTAATTAATATCTTAACCACACATCAGTGACACAAGGAGCAACACCGCGCTAAAGGCATTCACCTCACCGTACTTTAGGTCAACAAAGTGCCTCTTGATTTTTTTATCTGTTTTTGTAAGAGAACTAACATGGTCCCTATTTTTGTGACTGTGGACATGCCTCTAATCTTGAAATGTTTTTTTTTTTTTCAGTGTTTCCAGTTCAAAACATCGACCCGATGGACGCAGGACAGAGTCACTAAAGGCAACAAGAACGCGCTCTATACAACAGTTTTGCAGGGCGTTCACGTAATGGGACACCAATAAATTTAGCGTCCGCTAAATTCAGTCAAGAGGTTACTTAACTAGAACGATGACAATTAATGGGGTCTTGTGACCTCCCTTGTGATGGCGTCATTTCGTGTGAATGACATCCACGCGAACTCATGTGGTGGAACGGAATTCTTGCTGCAAAAGCTGACCCGCCGCGGTGGCTCAGTGGTTAGCGCGCTCGACTACTGATCCGGATTTCCCGGGTTCGAACCCGACCGCGGCGGTTGCGTCTTTGTGGAGGCAAAACGCTAAGGCGTCCGTGTGCTGTGCGATGTCAGTGCACGTTAAAGATCCCCAGGTGGTCGAAATTAGTCCGAAGCCCTTCACTACGGCGCGTATTACTTCCTTTCTTCTTTCACTCCCTCCTTTATCCCTTCCCTTACGGCGCGGTTCAGGTGTCCAACGATATATGAGACAGATACTGCGCCATTTCCTTTCCCCCAAAAAAAACAATTATTATTATTATTATGCTTAACTAGAACGATGACAATTAATGGGGTCTTGTGACCTCGCTTGTGGTGACGTCATTTCGTGTGAATGACATCCACGCGAACTCATGTGGTGGAACGGAACTCTTGCTGCAAAAGCTGACGCTGCACAAGCAAAACAGAAGAGTACAAAGCAATAGCAATAACCGTAGCATTCCTGTATACGTTAGCCAATGCACAAACAAGCGCATAGGTGGCGTCTCAAGCAGGGTTAGCCCAGGCATTGTACTGCAAGACACGTCACTGCTATCAAGAAGACGGCGTCCCAGAAGGACCCGCAACCAGCCTACTTGTATCTCCTGTACATACACAGCTTTGCAACGCAAGGTCCCCAATGGGGCCCCACCTGCGGGGAGCGCGCGCCAAAATAAAAAGCAAAGGGAAAGCGCGCGAAGAAACGTCGCGGGCGTCGTTACAGAAAACGCACTGCTCGGCGGCGGCCGAGGCCAAACACGCGAGGAGTGGCGCGGCAGTGGAAGCAATGGGAGGGCGTCGCCGCCTTGCTTCGACGTCGACCTCGGGGGAGGGGAGGGGGAAATGGAGAGGAGGAAGAGCCTTTTGTGTCTCTCGGTCGCCTGTGTGTACGCGCACACGCACTCACAGTCTTGGTGTGAAAAAAGCGTGCAGCCCTGCGCCAATGAAGAGTTGGCGGGCGACCTGTCCTGCCGCGGTGGCTCAGTCAATCGTCATGGCGTTCGGCCGAGGAGGAGGTCGTGGGATCGAATCCTGCCGTGGATAATAATAATAATAATAATAAAAATAATAATAATAATAATAATAATAATAATAATAATAATAATAATAATTGGTTTTTGGTGGAAAGGAAATGGCGCAGTATCTGTCTCATATATCTTTGGACACCTGAACCGCGCCGTAAGGGAAGGGACAAAGGAGGCAGTGAAAGAAGAAAGGAAGAGAGAGGTGCCGTAGTGGAGGGCTCCGGAATAATTTCGACCACCTGGGTATCTTTAACGTGCACTGACATCGCACAGCACACGGGCGCCTTAGCGTTTTTCCTCCATAAAAACGCAGCCGCCGCCTCCATAAAAACGCAGCCGCCGCGGTCGGGTTCGAACCCGGGAACTCCGGATCAGTAGTCGAGCGCCCTAACCACTGAGCCACCGCGGCGGGGCATCCTGCCGTGGAAGAGCGTAGATCTAGGCCAGTTTATAGATGGTTGAACTTCAACACTTGCCCCCTCCTCTTCCCCGCAAAAAAAAAAAAAAAGAAACGGACGCGTATGAACTGACGCAGAAAAAGCGGGCAAGAGACGCGACGAAGGACCACAGGACATATTATGGACTTCCTTATTGCAGTGCAGTCTCAGTGTAAAAGAACGCCCGTACGCTGCAGTTTAAGTGCACATTAACGAACTCCAGGTTGTCGAAATCAATCGGAAGCCTTTCACTATGGCGCCTCTTTCTCCCACTGAATCTTTTCACTCCTTCCTTTACCCCTTCCGCGATTCAGGTGTTCGTCCTCCAGGAGTGCGACCGTTATTGAGTCGTTTGCTTTGCTCGTAAAAATTTTGTCTTCACATTTCCTGGTGTCAGAAAAGTTGGCCTATAGCAGGAGAGCCCTAAACATTGGCCTTTCACGTGGGCGTTCCCGATATAACGAACTTGTGCGAATTCGAACTCGTTTAATTCGAAGTTCTGGTTTATTCGAACTGACGCTTCCTTGGCTCCCGTTGACGCCAAGTGCATTCAGAAGGGTTGCATTTAATACAAACTCCGAGTAACTCGAGCAAATCTTCAACTGCCTCCGAGTTGGCAGCGTCGACGGTCAACTCTAATATCAATCTCGACGAGCATCGTGACGCCATTGCGTCGATCATTCATTAAACTACAAAACACGCTTACTCGAGAGTTGTCAAACCTCGCTGTAGCGATCCTTTTATGGTGGCAAAACGCTAAAGGCGTCCGTCTGCTGTGCGATGTCAGTGCACGTTAAAGATCCGTGGTCGAAATTATTCCGGAGCCCTCCACTACGGCACCTCTTTCTTCCTTTCTTCTTTCACTCCCTCCTCTATCCCTTCCCTTACGGCGCGGTTCAGGTGTCCGCCGATATACAGGACAGGTACTGCGCCATTTCCTTTTCCCCAAAACCAATTATTATTATTATTATTATTATTATTATTATTATTATTATTATTATTATTATTATTATTATTATTATTATTATTATTATTATTATCCTTTCCTCGGCGCAGTGTCCCGATACTCGCAGTATAGCTTTCATAGCGTTGCACGGTTTTCGTGTACCCAGTGAGGCACACGGTGTTATATACAGTCGGCGGTCGACACCCCGTGGCAGCGGCGGGCGCTCGTGTTGTCAGTGCATTGTGCTTCGGGGAGGGTGGGCACAGGTGAAGAGGGTGAGGGCGGTGGCATTGTGCGATCGCGGAGTGCGCGCTCGCCTCGGCAGCGATGGGATATCGACTCGGTCGGCGGCGAGCGAAGCAACAAGTGGGTCGCTTTGTGCGTCTCGCTTCCCTTCTCGAAAGCAGCCGACTCTCTCTCCCCCCCCCCCCCCCTTCCATATCCAGGCTCAGGATCAATCTGATGGAGAGGCGGCAACAGGTGCAACGCCGGGGTCCTGAGTGCGCGGGGTGGTTGTGGCACGTGGCACCATTCTGGGCCTTTTGTGGTGTCGCGCTGGATTTCGAGTTCCAAATGCCCGAACCTCGTCGATGTAGTGGTAGGGAGGAGGCATTGGGTCCAGTGACTATAGGCATGGTGGCTGGCTTTTTTTTTTTTAGGAGGGTGGGGGAGCGGTGGTGGCGGAAGGGGAGGTGATGAGAGGAGGAGGGGAGTTCGGGGGCTGTTAGGGGACGGTGAGGCAGGTAGTAAAAAAAGGGATAAAGAATGCAGGGAATAAAGAATGGCAATTAGTTATGAGGAAAGAAAAGGCGTATAACTGCCTAATTTCTCGATGGATACTTCAACCTCGACGTAAATGAAAGAAAAATAAAAGAATGAAAGAAGGAGTAAAAGAAGGAAGAGAGAATGGAGGGGCCGTAGTGAAGGGCTCCGATTTTATAATTTTGACCATTCGTCGGGTTCTTTTAAATGCTGGAGCAGGACAGTGTTAACTGTATAGCATAATAATAATAATAATAATAATAATAATAATAATAATAATAATAATAATAATAATAATAATAATAATAATAATAATAATAATAATAATAATAATAATAATAATAATAATAATAATTTTGGGGAAAGGAAATGGCGCAGTATCTGTCTCATATATCGTTGGACACCTGAACCGCGCCGTAAGGGAAGGGATAAAGGAGGGAGTGAAAGAAGAAAGGAAGAAGGAGGTGCCGTAGTGGAGGACTCCGGAATAATTTCGACCACCTGGGGATCTTTACCGTGCGCTGACACCGCACAGCACACGGGCGCCTTAGCGTTTTTCCTCCATAAAAACGCAGCCGCCGCGGTCGGGTTCGAACCCGGGAACTCCGGATCAGTAGTCGAGCGCCCTAACCACTGAGCCACCGCGGCGGGTAACTGGATAGCAGTAAGTATTTGTTTCGTATAGTGGAGAGAGTGGGCCGCTAATCACGGAGAATGTAGGACGTGTGTCGGGCTAAAGAGCGTTACGTCTCAGTCAACCCCTGTTCTGACCGAACGCCCGCATGTTTTGTTCGGGGTCGCGTTGTGGTTGCGGCTGAATGCGTGATTAGGGAAAGGGGGCTTATATGGGATCTGCGCAGGCAAGGGAAGGAGTTGGACGCAAGCCAGTGCCGATGGCTGGTTTGTTGTGTCCTTTCAAAATGCAACCCCACTCAAGAAGACTGTCTATGGCGATACCAAAAACCTTACTAGTAATACTGTTGATCATCAAAAAAAGTAAAGATGTCACGTTCAGAATGGAAATACACGTGATCTCTTCGTGCATGTCGCAACCCGACGAAGCATGAGCTAGATCGCAGTACCGTTGCTCAAGCGCACTCTCATTTTATGTCTAGTACATTTATTTGCATACGTATGGAAATCTATACCAAATGATTTGCATATAGTATACGCAAATGGATTAGAGTACAGTTGAGACTGCGTATCGAATTGTATTCTGTGCTTATTACTATCGAGCTTTTAAACCAGCAAATTTCCGTTGCTCGTACATTGTATACAGCACAGTGATCGTAGTAATGAAGTCGTTCAAGATGTGAGGCAAAACGGCAGATTCTTGCATGGTCGGATACAACTCAAGAACACAGGGGCAGATCCCCGTCAAGGGAACTCCTTCCAGCCAATGGCGTCGGGAGATTCTCATGACCCTGCTCGCTTGACAATGCAGGAAGCAGCGCCACGATAGAGAGAGGGATCTATCCCCCACCATAGAATTAAGGAAGGGATCATCCCCTTTCATCTACCACTCCCTGCTAGCAGAGCCTTTATGTCACCTCTTATAAGCACCAGATACAGTGCTTTGAAGATAAAAAAACTTTAAACCTCACATTTCAATTAATTAATTAATTAATTAATGCAGGGAGCGGCGCCACAATGGAAAGAGGGGTCTATCCCCGACCATAGAAGGAATGGATCATCCGCTTTCTTGTACCACTCCCTGCTAGCAGAGCATTTATGTCACCTCTTATAAGCACCAGATACAGTGCTTTCAAGATAATTAAAACCTTTATAATCACCATTAAATCAATCAGTCAATTAATCAATCAAATTTTATTTCCATTGTCTCGATGTTAGATCCAGATGTACCCTAAGACCATTGGATACTTAGGGGTGCCAACCGTTGCTAACCGTAAGTATTACGTATTTTTAAAGATGTAGATCTACCCCACGGCTTGGGCAGAATACCCTGCACCTTAAGTGGAGTGCCCTAGAGGACAGCTTACTCCCTTTCTATTCCTTTCAAATCTGGTTCCCAGAACCAGGCCGACGTGTATACAACCTCAAGCTTACAGTATCATTTGAATGAAACCTGCTACAGTGTATAGCTCCTTATTATGGCGTGGTTAGTATACGTAAACAGTGCTCCACACGACATTCACTCCGACCC
This sequence comes from Amblyomma americanum, assembly GCF_052857255.1. Classification (NCBI taxonomy): domain Eukaryota; kingdom Metazoa; phylum Arthropoda; class Arachnida; order Ixodida; family Ixodidae; genus Amblyomma; species Amblyomma americanum. The sequence continues at coordinate 22,801,696 of NC_135506.1, read as the reverse complement.
GAAGCCGAGCCCGTTTTATTCGGTGTCTCACCGAGACAGCGTCCTTTACGAGGTGAGGGTGGCCTCCGTGGCGAACGAAAGAGCCTATAGCGAGGCCAAGGCACGACAATGGAGTAGTGGAGGGGGGGTCGCACATCACGTGCGACTGACAGTTATGGCCTGGGCGATGCAGTAAATATATACATGCATATGCGATGGCCCGCTCTGTTACGCGTCCGGACACAAGGTCCGCACGTTACTGTACACCCATATACAAACGTGTGCGCCTGAGACGAGCGACGTATATGCGCCGCCCGCAAC
>NC_135506.1:22753896-22796396 GCF_052857255.1 Amblyomma americanum | reverse complement strand
ATTATAGGTGCAACACTGAGGAAAGGTAGAGGCCAGAGTGACTCAGAGAACAAACGCGGGTTAATGACATCTTATAGCCGAAATCAAAAGGAAATGGTCTTGGGCAGGGCATTTAATGCGATGGCAAGATGACCAATGGTCGTTCATCATCATCAGCCTTACTACACCCACTGCAGGGCAAAGGCCTCTCCCATGTCTCTCTAATTAACCCTATCCTTTGCCAGCTGCGTCCACCTTTTGCCTGCAAACTTCTTAATCTCATCCGTCCACCTAACCTTCTGCCGCCCCCTGGTACGCTTACTTTCTCTTGGAATGGTCGTTAAGGGTAACGTATTCTGGATACCAAGAAAGTCCAAGCTTAGCAGGAGGCGGCAGAAGGTCAGGTGGGCGGATGAGATTAATAAGTTAGCGGGGATAAGGTGGCCGCAGCTGGCACACTGCAGGACAGGATTAATTGCATGGAGAGACATGGGAGAGGCCTTTGTCCTGCAGTGGGCGTAGTCAGGCTGATGATGACGGTGAGGTTGAATATAGTATATTAAAATCCGGTATAGTATATATAGTTTAAAAACACAGCAGTGCGCACGTTTTGCATTAAACTACAACAACAGTATTACAACGTGCGTGCATGTCTCCTTGTGGCCTTTCGGTGTACTGCACGAAACTAATGACCCAGCGTGAGGTTGTGTGGACAGGCGACGACTGCGCATGCGCTGGGAGCGCGTGCAGAGCCTTGGCGAAGGTCGTCACACAGCGACCGTTTTCGCGGCTGCGGGCTTTTCGTTTGCTTTATTTGTTTTCTTGTTTATCGTAGATCCGATTCAAGAACACCGAAGGGCGCGGTCTGCACGCACCTATATTACAGACGGAAGTCGACCACGTGCAAGCGCGCGGTGACCTTATTTACAACGGGCGATTATGCGCACTGGTCGGCCCGCAGAGCCTGACGGCGCATGAGGCTCGGGACACAGAAGCGGATCGCACGCGCTGCTGTCAATTTGCATCGCCTGTATATACGACACGGCACGTTGTCGAGGACGCAACAGCAACATTTGACACACCAAGTGTGTAGTTATTGCCTCACGTATATATGCAGACGTCGTCAGACGCGAGCAAGTATGGGTCAGCCACACACTCACGTGATGCATGCGATACGTCTGTATAGACTCGCGCAGTGTCTTCGATGCTCTAGAATTAACGCGTCGTGTATGTTACAAATATATCACCGTTCAATCATGATAATCCGGACTCGGAAGGAACCGGAACTTTACTTATATACGCTTATTTTGCGTATATATATATATATATTTCGGTAGAGTTATGCGAAGTGCGAATTAAGGGAGGCACGATTAATACGCGCGACGATTACGGACGGGACGCTGGAGTCAGTTGGAATCAACAAGTCAAGATAACAGCGACTGCGCACTACGTTCGGATACAACTCAAGAAGGAAGCGACCTTTCCCCATCAAAGGACCCCCTTCCAGCCGATGGCGTCGGCCGATTCTCATGAACCTGCTATGGTGACGATGCAGGGAGTGGTAGATGAAAAGGGAAAGTCCCCTCCTTGCATTGTCACGCTAGCAGCCTCATGAGAATCGGCGTACGCCATTGGCTGGAAAGGGGTCCTTTGACGGGGATGTCCCTGTCCCGGCGCCCCACAGCGGTAGTCTCTTTTTGATTCCCCCGTCTTGAGGGACACCAGACGCGACGCGACCTTGCGACGAACGTCTTGTTTGTAGTAGTAGTAATTGGTTTTTGGGGAAAGGAAATGGCGCGGTATCTGTCTCATATATCGTTGGACACCTGAACCGCGCCGTAAGGGAAGGGATAAAGGAGGGAGTGAAAGAAGAAAGGAAGACACAGGTGCCGTTGTGGAGGGCTCCGGAATAATTTCGACCACCTTGGGATCTTTAACGTGCACTGACATCGCACAGCACACGGGCGCCTTAGCGTTCTTCCTCCATAACCCGCCGCGGTGGCTCAGTGGTTAGGGCGCTCGACTACTGATCCGGAGTTCCCGGGTTCGAACCCGACCGCGGCGACTGCGTTTTTATGGAGGAAAAACGCTAAGGCGCCCGTGTGCTGTGCGATGTCAGCGCACGTTAAAGATCCCCAGGTGGTCGAAATTATTCCGGAGCCCTCCACTACGGCACCTCTCTCTTCCTTCTTTCGCTCCCTCCTTTATCCCTTCCCTTACGGCGCGGTTCGGGTGTCCAACGATATATGAGACAGATACTGCGCCATTTCCTTTCCCCCAAAAACCAATTATTAATATTATTATTATTCCTCCATAAAAACGCAGCCGCCGCGGTCGGGTTCGAACCCGGGAACTCCTTGTTTGGAAGTCTTGTTTGGAAGATTTGGAAAAATGGAAGTCTTGTCAAGGAGGGGGGGGGGGGGGGCAATAAAAATGACGAATGGTCGGCGACGGTGCAGCTAGCCGGTGTCCTGCGATGGCCCCAGCGCCAGAGAGCGTTGACCGTAAACAGTTCTCGGGAAACGGGTGAGTATGGGGAAACGCCGCCAAAAGAAACGGATGTGGCCACCCCTTCAAAGGCAGTGACGGCTAGATTTGAGATTACCCCGCTGACCGGAGATCGGTGAGGTGTCAGCTAGCCGGTAAGCATTGGGAAGATAAGTAGCCTGGGGACTCGGGACTTACTTTGCAGTTGCTCACAGTAGGAGTGCTCCGTTGGAGCCCGATGACAGCCCTAATTGCGGGATGACGCCGTGGTTGATGGGCCACAGGGAAACCGATTGCACGTGCTTGCATGATTGTGTGTTTGTATTCGCTTTTTTTTTCCTGCGGGAAAGAGTGTTTTGGCAGTACTGAAAAAGCTGCCGGGAAGGGCACGCGACCCGGTGGACCAATGGTTTTGTGGCGCCCTTCCAAGAAAATGTTTTTTTTTATGAATTTGATGTCCATTTTGTCTTGTGGCGCCCTTCCGAGAAAATCGTTTTTTTTTCTAATGAATTTGATGTCCATTTTGTCTTGTGTACTTTAGGGAGAGAGTTATGTACCTTACAGAAATTGGAGGGCGGGTAATACACTTGATTAACCGAACATGTTAATAGTTTGACATGACTGGACGCTACCGAATGTGGGTCGGGCCTTTAGGTCTTTAAAAGCGGGCCCTGGAGCTTCGGAAAGGCGTTCTGGGCTACGGCCAGATGTAACGCATCTTCGGCTATGCCGAGTAGGGGCCTCCCCTAGTGATAGCTAGTTCCACCTATTGTTGTTTCATCTTTTTGCCGCTTTTTGTGCATCATATTGTATGTATGTAAATTTTGGATATAAAACTTCAAGTCGTACTCTCTTAATCCCTGCATATTAATTCGTCGCAAGACCGTCTCTGAGGCGGCTCCCCTGGTGCGAAGAAAACCTTCAGTCAATCAAATCAACCAACCGTCTGGTGCAAGGAAGATAAAGAATAGTAGACCACAACTTTACTGGGAAAAAGACGCTTCGATCTTGAGTTGTATCTGACTATATATAGTATATTTTCTCCTAAAACATTCATGCCTTCATGGTGCGTTTTCTGTGTAGCACGTAATGTGCGCCCTCTGCTCCCATATATGGATAACGGAAGAGGCAGATGATGCCAACATATTCCACAAACTATGCTAATAACGGTCGCCCATTACGCGCATGATGCAAGGCTGCATCAAATTTCGGTTGCATGTTTTCTTTGCCTGAATGATGTGTAAGGCGCTCAAACATGGTTAATAGCTCGTCACGTGGTAAACGCCTATGAAGGCTAAATAATTTTAAAATATACAATTTCTCCTCTCATCTGTTTCGGTTGCAAAAGCCGAGCGACGTCTATAAGGTGAAAGGTCACGTGAGGTATATGTGAATAAAACTGAAATATAATCGCTGCGTCTTCATTTGTTGTGATGTCGGGTTTTGAGGTGGGCTGGCTTTAGCGTTGTTTAAAACCACGAAAGAGCGATTATATCGCAGTTATCTTCATGTCTCACGTGACCTGCACTGACGTTTGACGTCATAGCCATCACTCGGCCGTTGTAAACCGAAATACGTGACAGAAAAAATTCTATTATAAATTACTCCGCGGCTGTACATCAGCGAATATGCATGCACGTGGTTGGACTTTGAACGTCTTATGCATGCATTACAAAGAAGAAAATATGCAAGCAAAAATTTAGAGTCTATACTTCATTAATACATAGCGCATTAAGCTTAATGTATGTGCCAACATGTATACGCTGGGTGCCGCCGCGATGGCTCAGTGGCTATGGGGCTTGGCTGCTGACCCGAAAGACGCGGGTTCGATCCCGGCCGCGCCGTTCGAATTTCGATGGAGGCGAAATTCTAGAGGCCCGTGTGCTAGCTGTGCGTTGTCAGTGCACGTTAAAGAACGCCAGGTGGTCGAAATTTCCGGAGCCCTCCACTACGGCGTCCCTCATAGCCTGAGTCGCTTTGGGACGTTAAACCCCCATAAAGCCAAATCAGCATGCATTCTGTATATATACGGTGTACATATATAAGATATACATACTGTACGTAGTATGTATACCTTATATGTACACCGTCTACAGTATTTATGTCTTATATGTACACCGCGTATGCATATTTATAATAAACAGCACATCTCCAACCAAAAACTTTAATTTTAACCCAACGTTTCGAAGCCGACTCGGCTCCTTCATCAGGGGTGACTAAAGGCAGTAGCTAGCGTCTTATTTATGGAGGGTAAAAGGGGGTCAAAGGAACGAAAGCTGTGATGCGAAAGGCGTGGGGGAGGGGGAGGGGGAGGGAGGGGGGTGAAGGCTGTTAGTCACGTTGTGGCACTGTGGGGAGGCGGTCAATGGCGACTTTTTTCTTTCGTTGAGTTGCAGAGCGAAGTGCCTGGGCATATACACTGGTGGCAGGTTTCCTTTTTGTGCGGTTGATGTTGTTCGGGGTGGTTTGGATGCGCCAGGATTCCAGAAGGAGCATTTTGTGGTAATTTGTTTCGGCTCCGAGGATGCTGGTTCCTTCGAAGTTGATTCTATGGTCTGAGTCATCGGAATGTTCGGCTACAGGATTACGGTCTCTTGCGAAGTTGCGGACGTCGTTTTAATGTCGCCCAACCAGACAGGCAAATCTGTCAAAATGTTTAGTTCTCAATCTAACCGGGCATGCAGGGTGTTTCACCTAAATCCGGTTTGTATACCGTATACATATGCCGTGCTTATACTTAAAATGCTCATGATGTAAACGTTCATGATGTTGTTAAAATGCTCATGATGTTGTAAATCTATAAATCTTCTATAGACTGTCTATGAACCTGTGTCTATAGACTGTCTATGGACCTATCTACTTTCAGTGGACATTTTTCTATGGACTGTCTATAGACAAAAGTCTACTAATAGTGTATGGCCATAAATCTATAGACTGTCTATGGACTGGTCTAAAGGATTTGTTTATAGACAGTCTATAGACTTCTTAGACTAAAGTTCATAGACAGTCTATGGACTGTCTAAAGAAATTTTTGTAAGGGTATGCAGGGTGTTTTACCTAAATCCACTTTGTATACCGTATATGCTGTGATTATACTTAAAATGCTCATGATGTAAACGTTCGCACCGCACGCAGCAAGCATGGCTCGTCGCTTCTCTATATGCACGCGTGTGCTATAGCCTATATTTAAACAGGGTGCGCACAGACGTGCCTGCGGGCAGCAGCCTTGCACACACGCGATCTCTAAGTCGTAGCGGCCGACAAGGTCGTCGCAGAGACATTTCTTTCTCTGCCGGCGCTTTTCTCGCTCCCTTCTTTCCCTCTCTTTCATTGCGTCTCCCTTTCGTGTTCTCTTCCTCTCGTTTTAACGTCACTCGCTTCAAAAACAGACGGGCACCGTGATCGTATGCATTGCGCCGGGGCGAGTCCACGGACTGCTTGAGACGTCCGCGGTACTTATCATGTATAGGCACCTTAGTTTTGGTGTGTATCCTCCATTTAACTGAAAACTACACAAATGACAGAAAAAGTAATGAAACGCCGTTTTATTTTTGCTCAGTTAAGATGCTAAATAAGCCTAGTGAGAGATAAGATATGTACATACGCACGGTTTGTATAATGAGCCTACACTCTAAACAAAAAGGTGTAAAAAGGCAGTAAAACTGCCCTCTAGCGCGCACGTTTTTTATAAAACAGACAGTTTACTCCCTTTTAACTCCCCTATGGGTGTATTTGCGTTTAGAGTGTAGGATGGCCTTATAGTGCGAAAGCATTATCGGCTTCCTAACCCGGGAAAATGGCGGTGTGCGGTGAAGCCTGTGAAGTTAGTCTCGTGATGCGGGAAATGGCGAGAAATAAACGAGACTTTGAATGAGGGTGACCTTGGCCAACCTGGAGAAATAAAATAAATATTGCCGCGTCGGGGTTTAGAACCCGCGGCGGCGCGAACAAATCAGCTTCGCTGGCCATTGCACGATAGCACTATGATATCGCCGCATGCAGTCGATCACCCTCGTATCGTTGTTGTTTGTTTCGTATTGAACTGCAACACACTCTCGCGCTTTGCATTGCACGTCGTCGTCTTCATCAACTTCCGTCTGCGCGCAAGTAACGAAAGGAAAGAAAACGCGCTCTCAATCACGCGTTCAGGTACGTGGCGTTGGTGCCCACCTGCATAAACCTGCTTTCACACAATATTTAATGGTCAACGGTGCTAAAGCGCCAGCAGTTCATTTTTTTTTATGCTAATATTATTGTTGCCTTGTTTTCTACACACACCTCCAGCGTTTACTGCAGCAAGGTCAAGGCAATGACTGTGGCAGCGTAAGCTTGAAAAGCTGAGAAATGAACATTTAAAAATTATAAATGTAAGAACACAAGAGCCCCGCCGCGGTGGCTCAGTGGTTAGGGCGCTCGACTACTAATCCGGAGTTCCCGGGTTCGAACCCGACCGCGGCGGCTGCGTTTTTATGGAGGAAAAACGCCAAGGCGCCCGTGTGCTGTGCGATGTCAGTGCACGTTAAAGATGCCCAGGTGGTCGAAATTATTCCGGAGCCCTCCACTACGGCACCTCCTTCTTCCTTTCCTCTTTCACTCCCTCCTTTATCCCTTCCCTTACGGCGCGGTTCAGGTGTCCAACGATATATGAGACAGATACTGCGCCATTAATCCTTTCCCCCCAAAACCAATTATTAATAACACAAGACATTCAATGTATCACTAATGTAACAACCTTGACCTTCAGGAACTAAAACCAACGACATACACTTAACCGAATTGGATATACTGTGAGAGACAGATGTTAACGGCGGACAGGAAATTGTAATTTAGTGTTTTAATCAGCGATAGATGTTACTGGATAATATAACTACAGGAACTAACAATGCAAATTATCACATGTTGGCGTAGGTGTTCAGCATCTTTACGGCAATTATGAAATTTTGTGGGTTTATTTTTATTTGATCTACAAATACTGTCAATCCCATCCGGAATTGTAGCCGAACGGGCAGTGGGTGTAGCCAGGCTGATAATGATGATGATGATTATGATGATGATGATGACAAGCGATTGAGATAGGTCAGGGTCGGCAACCCTGTGTTCAGAACGTATTGATGCTGTTAGCAGTCAGTACGCTATATATATATATATATATATATATATATATATATATATATATATATATATATATATATATATATATATATATATATATATATATATATATATATATATATATATATATATATATATATATATACGAATTATATAAGCGGGACTAAAAAGACAGTAAGCCGTCCCCTATAGCGCACTGTCTAATAAGGACAGGCTATTCTGCCCATCGCCTAGATATAAATCAGTAAACATACGGGGTAGTTACGGTTGGCAGCGGAAACAGATTCCCTCATCAAAACATGCGAAGTTCTTGCAGTTACGAAAATTTTAACTGAGGTTTCAATTCCCTCTATTTGCTAACCTCAAGACGTCCGGTGACCCATTTAAAAGTCTCCTCCCATTGCTAACTGCTTCAAGTTACTGTGCTTTGAGGAGGGAATATGGCCTTCGTTTCCAAGAGTATAAGCAATCCGCATATTTAGTGATCGAAATTTGCTACCTGATGGTAGCAGCTCTTTCACCAAGCAACCCTGCTTCATACATTGCCCGGACGCAGGGACCGTACCATCGTTCTCTACTGGACTTCATAAAATCAGCTAGCGTTTTTCCATTCATTTAATCTATACTGCATCATTAATCGCACGTTCACCAATCATTGATGCCCTGGGGCAATAAATTTCGCTTAAAAGAAAAACAATCTTCCCCCTAACTCGGGGGTATGTTCGGGTAAAAGAACAGTGTAGCGTAAAAAGGAACAATATGGGTCTTTACAAATATACATATTCCCGTATGTAAATATTCATACACATATTCATAATAAACATTTTGAAGAAACTAGACAATAGACACAACACTCGCATTTTCTTACCCAGCACTTCTGGACAAAAGCATTTTTGAACGGGAAGCCATTTGTGAAAGCAATTTTTTTCATATAATGTAAGAGTTCACTTTAACAATCAACATATCTGCAGATCACCCGACTGCAGTCTTGAATTTTTTTTCTAAAAACATTTTTGTTATTGCCGAAAACGTTTTATAACGGAATCTAACTGCTCGATGCAATCGATGAAAACACTTTAAAAGAAAGACTTTGCTGCATATCAGAAGAATGAACCATTACCTTCAATATTGCTGTAAAGGTATCTTACAATTTTTCAATTTTCAAAATTCTTGTCCGAAATTGCTGGGCATAAATACATGTTTCCAATAAGTGGCACTGACTTCGTGCGCTCGCGTTTTGTTTTCTGTTTTTATTTATTTTTGTTCACACACGTCTCATGTGCTGCCGATCCTTTTCTCATTATATAGTTTAATATATTCAAAGCAGCCTCTCGCAAATATCTGAATATCTTGCATTGGTAATATTTTGTTGTTGTCTTGGACAAGGCTGAGAGATGCAGTTCGGCGACGGTAAAACATTTCCACGTTAAAAAAAAAAAAGTCAAGGATTGCCAGGATTTCTCATGGACAGTTTGTCGTCGCTCGGAGGCAGCCTGAGCCCGGCCCCTCCTTAAATCCGTCCACGCCTTATTAATATTCGAGCGCTGATTGCATTTCACGTTAGCACTCAAGGACCACAAGTTGGTCTGTTTAATTTATGCCATTCTATAACTCGTCGTATCTGCCGTTCCCTTTTCATTAAACAAATGAAGCGGTAGTACAACACTCACATGAACATTAATCTGACTCTCATTTCAACTTCTTCACGTGGCAACATCTCAATAAGTTAGAAAGATCACTTTTAGTCTTTTTTTTTTCTTGTTTAAATCGAAGCATGTTTACGGAACAGAAGCTTGTAGATTCCCCGTACGAGACGCTCATATAGACGAAGAGAGTCGGATACAACTTGAGTCTGCAGTGAATATCCGCCCGCGTTCAGGACCGCCGCACAGAATTCCTCCACTGCAAAAAAGTAGTCCTTTGTTAAAACTTTGCTTGTTGCTTAAACAAGAAGCCAATCACAAGAAAAAGTTATAAGCTCTAGAATTTTGATAACTGACTATTTTAATAACGCCAAACATTAAAATTCTGATTTCGCTGACTGCTGTGATTGGCAACTGTAGGGTATTCTGCTACAGGGTAAGGAGCCAATTAGTAATTAACCAACCGGGCAATTGACCACACTGCATCATCCGGTGGTTTATCACTGCCCATGAGGTCAATAAGTCGCCCTAATAGTACTTTCGATGGCAAAGAAAGCTGCAATAGAATATCCTGAACTGCGATTTTTTTTGACATAACAGCAATAAATAACTCACATGCTGCGCGAGGAAAAATTCCGCGGTCATATGTCGCTCAATTATAGCCAATCTCTCAGTATTCTCAGGCCAAGCTGCCTCGATGAAAACAATTCTGAACTCTATTGACTCATGGAAACATGTTATTCTCCAGTTCCGATCGATTAAAAGTGGCTGCTTCTGTACGAGGTAACCTTGTTTTTGCTAGATGCCTTAATTATTATTCTTGTTTATAAGTTGAAGCTCATGGATCTTACTGTATACAGTTTATGTACAGTACTCACGGATTGAAATAGGACATTCGGAGCGCAAGCCTTGCAGTGCCACGCAGGCATGTGGTAAACCACAGGCCGGCTCGTTGGCTACTGGAAGGAACAGTTCTGCTTTGTAGATGTTCTCCCTCTCGCGCCATACCACAATGCACCACCTTGGTTCCATGAGCGTCTACGGGCTGCGCTTCATGAAGTGACGGCCACGCGCTCCGAATGTCCTATTTCAATCCGTGAGTACTGTACATACGCTTGTAAGGTTTATATACGTTATTTGCAACAACTTAGATATGCTTATATTTCTGCATTTATTCTCTATTTTTCTTTTCATCTATGTGCCTTGCGCGCTGGGTCTGAGGAACGTGTGCCTGGGTCGTTCCTTTTATACGCCCACATAGGCCCACAAAGAACTCTGGTTAAATTTCTAAACATTGGTGACTTTGTGCACTGCTTAAGAAAAACAAACCAGTGTAAACAAACTCGGAGATCATGTGTTCAGTGTAAGACTCATCCGCATATATATGCTGCACCATGCGTTCGGAGATGCGTCCTTGACGAACCTTAAGCAGGGCGGTGCACCCTCCTTCTATATAACATATTCGTCTCAGCATCGACCCTCCCAGAAGCGAATGCGAAGAGATATCTGGTCGTGATATCGCTGTACGTGATCCCATACGCGACTGGGGGACCCAGACGTTTCCAACATCGTGCTTTATATATCGATGGCTTAGTCGTTGTACTTGACGACTCCAATTCTGCAAAGGCGCCTCAGTGCGTACGAGGCTCCGTCTTTTAAACTGCCTCTTGGTTGTCTACTTACGTCGGAAGCCAGCTAGCTCTAACAGTGATGTTATGTACTGTACTGAAGAAATGATAATAAAAAGAATTGAATTGAATTGAATTGAATTGATCAGTGGCGCGATGCATTCGTCATTAGGTGATTCGTACAGTGGTCAATGATAGACCACGCGCCATCGTCCAACATCATGCCATCCACATGGAGAGACTAGTTCTATACGCACCTGCATAGACGGTGCTAGTGGAGAAACATGTGTGTTTCTGAAGCAAGCATCACTTTCAGACGTTTCCTACCGCATGCAGCTACAGCTCCGACATTTCAGACTTAGCTGTTCTCCCCATATAGGAACAAAATGGGCTTTCTATGTTTACGGAAAACGGATGACGACACGACGGAACGAACCCTGTCAGAATATGAGAATGGCCTCGCCTTCCCCAATCACACCATGCCTGCACAGGAGAAACAGACAACACACGTATCGACCAGGACCGACATATCCAGGATATGCAACATCCTTCGCCAAACATTTACGTGCCACTGATCTTGCCTGCAATGAAAAGGGGAAAAGCAGCTGGGGAGGATCAGGTAACAGCAGATCTGTTGAAGGATGGAGGGGACATCGTGCTAGAAAAACTAGCCACCCTGTATACGCAATGCCTTATGACCTCGACTGTACCAGAAGCTTGGAAGAATGCAAACATTATCTTAATTCATAAGAAGGGAGACGCCAAGGACTTGAAAAATTACAGGCCGATCAGCTTACTATCCGTTGCCTACAAAGTACTTACTAAGGTAATCGCTAATAGAGTCAGGGCAACGTTAGACTTTAATCAACCAAATGATCAGGCAGGCTTTCGTAAAGGATATTCCACAATAGATCATATTCACGCTATTAATCAGGTGATAGAGAAATGCGCAGAATATAACCAACCTCTATATATAGCTTTCATTGATTACGAGAAAGCATTCGACTCAGTGGAAACCTCAGCAGTCATACAGGCATTGCGTAATCAGGGGGTAGAAGAGCCTTATGTCAAAATACTGGAAGATATATATAGCAACTGCACAGCTACTATAGTCCTCCATAAAGTTAGCAATAAAATTCCAATAAGAAAGGGCGTCAGGCAAGGAGACACGATCTCGCCAATGCTGTTCACCGCATGTTTGCAGGAGGTATTTCGAGGCCTGAATTGGGAACAGTTGGGAATAAGAATAAATGGAGAATACCTAAATAATCTGCGATTTGCTGATGACATTGCCTTGCTGAGTCACTCAGGAGGTGAACTGCAAATCATGATCAACGAGTTAGACAGGCAGAGCAGATCGATGGGTCTAAAAATTAACATGCAGAAAACCAAGATAATGTTCAACAGCCTAGCAAGGGAACAACAGTTCACAATTGGCAGCGAGAGCCTAGAAATTGTGCCGGAATACGTCTACTTAGGGCAGGTAGTGTCAGCTGATCCTGATCATGAGAGGGAGATAACTAGAAGGATAAGAATGGGGTGGAGCGCATATGGCAAATTCTCGCAGATCATGAGTGGCAGTTTACCAATTTCCCTCAAGAGGAACGTGTACAACAGCATGATCTTACCGGTACTCACCTACGGGGCAGAAACGTGGAGGCTAACGAAAAGAGTTCAGCTTAAGTTAAGGACAACGCAGCGAGCCATGGAAAGAAAAATGATAGGTGTAACGTTAAGAGATCGGAAGCGGGCAGAGTGGGTGAGGGAACAAACACGGGTTAATGACATCCTAGTCGAAATCAAGAGAAAGAAATGGGCTTGGGCAGGGCATGTAATGCGAAGGCAGGATAACCGCTGGTCTTTAAGGGTAACGGAGTGGGTTCCAAGAGAAAGTAAGCGTAGCAGGGGGCGGCAGAACGTTAGGTGGGCGGATGAGATTAAGAAGTTTGCAGGCAAAGGGTGGATGCAGCTGGCAAAGGATAGGGTTAATTGGAGAGACATGGGAGAGGCCTTTGCCCTGCAGTGGGTGTAGTAAGGCTGATGATGATGATGATCTTGCCTTGCAGTGAAGCTCTTGTAGCACCCCCAAGCTCTGGAGGTTGTTGAGGACCGCCGTCCTTAGTACACTGGGGCTTGGGGGTACCACAACCGCTCCAATGCAAGACCCAAAAGCAAGATCAGTGGAACGTATATAATTGGCGAAGGGTGGAGGTTATTATAGATAGTGTTGGTGCTGACGGATGTGAATGACTGCCCTTTAGCTTATTATCCGACTTCCCCTGCGAAGACACTGATTGTTTGTGGAAGAAGGGGGACTGAGGGCAATGGTTTTCGTCACCGTTAACCGATTTAGAGCACTGACGATACAAAACGAGCTACACTGCATGGTGCAGAATGAACACTTGTGGTCTGTGTGTCTAACAAAAGGCTGTAGCGAAGTTTCACGGCGATGCCCTGCGACAGTGTTGTCCCCCACAACGACGTCGGCGCACCTCGGCGCCGAGGCCACTCCGTGCCACAGCACCGAGGGAGAAGGCGGCGGCGCAAAGCGCGCCACTCGGCTCAAATCTCCAGGGTCCTCCCCGCCGACGAGAGAAGTGGCGGTGGCTGGCGACGGCCTCCCTCCCCTGGTGCACCTGTCCCGCGGGCCAAGATGGCGCCGTCAGGTGTCGCTCGGCTCGCGGCGGAGGCGGGCGGGGAAAGAAGAAGGCTTGGGGGGCGAGGAGGGGGCGCCCTCCCTCCACCACCACACCTGCACCGGCGAGCAGCCGGCATCGGCGGCAGGCCAGGCGTAACGGCCGCATGGCTCGCTGACGGCGCGCGCCGAGCCGCCAAACAGGTTGGCAGCCATGGCGGACGAGCAGGAGACTGGTTTTTCGGGTTTAGCCGGTAGCCCTGAACCGACGAGCGAGGACCGGGTCGGCCAGCCAGCACCGACGACTCCGTCAGCCGCCGCTCGCGGGCCCCACAGGTGGGTTGCCCGTGCTCCATACCTTGTTGCGTGTGCGATGATGCTGTGGTCGTCCGTGTCTGTATAGTGTTTGTACCCGTGTGCCGCGCCATGTCCGGGGCCGCCGCAACCGCCCCGACGACGTCGTAGCGCGGGGGTGTGCCGAATATGCCGCTGCCGTTTTGTTCTGCCCCGACACACGTCGCCTCGTCCGAAGTCGGTCCTGGAGCTCCGCACGCAAGTCGACCCACCTCCGGAGGCCTCCGGGGGACGTCGACGTCGTCGACAACGCCTTCAAGCCCCGCGTTCCTGTCTCAGTCTGCAAATGCCGGGATTACTTGACACGTCGTCGCCGCGGCGACGTTTTCGCTTTGTTCTGCTGCCGTGCGCTCGATGATGACGTGGACCCTCGCGTGGCCGCCGCCTTCCTCCCGCGTTCGTGACAGCCGAGTCGCGTCGTCTGCCACGGCGATGTTACGCTTGCCGTCGCCTGCTTAGCTAAGACAGCGCGCCGTCTGCGAGCGGTGCTGCAGGGCGCCATTACTGTTCCAGAAGCCGCGTTGCCGAGTCTCGAGGCCTCGCGTCGCGTTCGGCGGCGGCTGTATTGCCCTCGAGCCGCTCGCTTCGTACAAGTGTGTGCGCGGGCGTACATAAAGATCGCATCTTCCGCCGAGAACCTTGGAGAACGCCCCGACGCGTCCCCGCCAGGCCTTTTGCTGTTGTGCTCGCGATACCGGGAGAGGCCGCATGGCGCTCGCGCATGCACGCAAAACACAAGACGGTGGCGTCGGGCGGGTGCACCGGATTCGGAGCGCTCCGCGGCCGACGATACGATCTGGTCGGCCGAACGACCTGCTTAGGCGGGCTCGGGATCACGATTGGACGGAGCTCGTCGATCGATACACGGGCTGAATGTCGGGTTGCGAGCACGTGTGGCAATCGCTCGCGCTGCGCTGTGCCTTAGCGTCGTTAACAGCTGTCTAGCGTTAGCTCCGGTTATCGGCTTTGTCAGTATCGCAGAAGTGGAAGCGTGGTGAGCAACGGATGTTTTGGAATCACTCGTTCACTGGATTTTATCGGAGGACCCGGTAATTAATGCAAAGCGTTGTGCTATCTTGTGACCCGCCGCTGCCGCTCATATGTTCCTAAGTATTTATACAGCTGAGTTCTGTTACGTACCTGAATAAGTAGATCGACATCAGTTCATGCTAAGAACCGTTTTCTTCGCTTGCGATCTTGGCAATGTCTATAACTTTCACCGCAGAAAGTGGAGTATATTCAATCAAATCAAATCTTTATTTTCATCATCCAGATGTTAGGGGCGGAGACAAAAAGCTCTCACTGGAGCTTGATTGCGCGCCTGCGCCCCCGTACAAGGTTTCAAGGTTTGTTTGATTACATATAGAAAGGCGTACCGTTAGCTGGATTTCAAGTACTAAGCTCTCAAGCTTCCTTCTGCAGTATATTGATAGTATATACGGATTCGTAACCACCGCGCCATGAATACGTCGCTCTCAGTGGGTCAGCTGTCATTGTCAAAACATCCCTGACAGCTTCGACCAACAGGTGGAAAAAATAGATGCCGAGGGAGGCGCTGTGGTGCGATAGGAGAAGGGAATGAATAAATGCGTGCTCGCGTTGCTACGGAGAGCAAAAAAGCGGGATAGCCGAAACGTCTCTCGAAGCGCGAACGGGGGAGAGCCTTCTTTGCGAAGCACGCTGTTTCGGCGCCAGCAAAGCAACAGTAAAAGGTAATATACAAGCAGCAGAGAATCGTCCCGTCTGAAAACCGTACTCGTGCGTGTCCCTTGTCAGAGACAGTCAGGCGAGCAAAGTTTGCTTGCTGGAATTGGTTGGAGGAGGAAGGAGCGGGGGTGGGGGGTAGGGGGGGGGGGTGGAAGGTCCTTTGTGTACTCTCGGGAGGGCTGTGCGCGGTTCGTCGAACCTACTGTGGGGGGCATTCGAGCTCGGTCAGGCTGTTTTACCTTTTGTGCGCCCGACACGTCAGGTACCGACGCCCGCGCGCCGAGCATATCCTCTCCGTGGACAGCCTCCTACCCCGACAATGGACACGCTTCAACACATACCGACGCGCATGGCAAAAAAAACAAATAAATGAAGAGCGCAGTAAAGTGTTTACTCGGAAGACTCGAGCGAGGGAGAAAAAAAAGCTCTCTTCGCCAGCGGCGATAGACGTCGCCCTCTTCGCGGGCGCCACGTTTAATCGATTCTGCGTTTACGAACTTCCTTTTATTTGTTCCGTTTTGCTTTTCTTTTATTCCGCTCGTTCTTTTTTCGTCCCGCGTGCCGCGGACAGCCGGATGTTGGTTCCATCAAGGCGGGAGCGTATTCGTCCTTCCTTCCGCCCCTCCTGCGTCGATCATTATTGCCGGCCGGCCACCGAGTCGTTTATTTATCTATTTCTTCGAAGCGCTATATAGCTTGTGTACGCAGCGAAGGTCCACCCATCGACGCGTTGTCCTCGAGTCTCAAAATCGCTGTCCGCGGCTTCATAATCGAGGATGAAGGCAGGAAAGAATGGAAGATAGCTCCGGACAGGTGTCTCTCGCGACAGGTGTCATCCCGCCGCAGCTGTAACGACGCTTGTCAACACCGACGTCGTTTCAACCCCGTGACCTACACATATGGTGTGAATGTGTGTGCATGTGCAGTTAGGCGTTGAGGTCAGCTGCTTACGGAGGTTACATACACAAAACTAACTTTAAAACGAAAAAAAAAACAAAAAAAGCGCGAAAGGCGCTCACTGTTTTCTATGTTCCGCATCGATTGTTCTGAAGCACGCTTTCGCGACCATATTATGCTGTCCGTCGCGTCACGCAACGTTGTTTATGCGAGGAGTAACCCTTTTTTTCTTCTCACGCTGCAGATCGCTTCTTTTTTCTTTTCCTTCTGTCTTTCGCGCAGCTTTTTCATTCTCGCTTCTCTCCCTCGCTCGCTCTGCGTATTTGCAAGCGCTCCGTTTCGACGACTCGCCCTTTGATTCCACGTCTGCCCAGCGGAGCGATGACGTCGTCGCGAGAAGGACTCCTCGGAGAGGCGCGGAGCTAGAAAGATGGCGGGGAATGACGTCAGCGCGCCGAGCAGACGACGACGCTTAGCGCACGCGCCGAAATTGGCCTCGCGAAGTCACCCTCTCTTCCTCCTACCGCACATTCTCTCCCCTTCATCTCTCTATCTGTTTTATTCAAACCTTTCCCCCCTTTTCGCTCTTTCTCGAAGCGAGAACTTATCCGGGAGGGTTGAGCGCGCCGCTGCGTTTAGAGGTCGGAAAAAGAACGTGACAAACGCTGCGCGCGTCGGTTGGTGGTCATCGTCTCAAAACGCAACACAAACACACCTCTCTTCTCTGGCGCGGTGATGAACGACCTCGAACACCCCTATTACCTGTTTTTGTAACGGAGCTTAGCTTGCATTGAGGAGACGAGGCGGAAAAGTTTGCCACAAGACCGTCTGCTCGCTGAGTTAATCGACGCAGACGATAATCCCCGTGTAATAAACTGCGTTAGACAGTGTCGGTTGAAAGGTTCCAATTAAGGGCTAATTCTTTTTTATTCATGTCTCATTACTATACTGTTCTTTTCTGTTGCCTGATCAGGGCCTTAAATATCTACAAAATGGCGGTTCCCGTTCGCCGCGTCCTAACTCCGTGCAATGTTTCGTCTGCTGCATCTTCAAGCAACCTTCAGCTCAAAATTTTCAGCAACGATGGCGGTAAGCCTTTGTTTGGAAATGCCAGCCGCGATCTGCAGCACCTTTTCGGAGTAGCAAGCATATGCGCTCTCTAGTGACCAAAAACAATCACTTATTTGCGAGTTCTTTCATAAAATCTGCGCTTTATAGTTAACATAACAGCCTGTAGGTGACGCGTCAATCTTCGAGTTTTCAAACTTTACGCCAGTTTTGTTTTCTTATTTGGCTGTAAGCAGGGTTTCGCAACTGGAATGTAAACAGCCGCGGCGCTTGAGTTACCGCGCCGTCTCTGGCACGAGTAGTCTCGCTTGGGTGTGAGCAGGACGCTTGACCGGTCACGCTTAACGAGTTCATCAGACGAAGACACACATGCGCCGGCGGAAAGGGGAAGTCTTTAAGGTGCGCGGAATATTTGGCCGGCTTGCCACATTGCGTATAATCCCATACTGTCTGCTGCAGACGTCCTCCCGCGCCTACACAGTCTTTATGAAACGAAGGCCGAGAATCAAGTGTCCCAAGATAGATATGACACCGCTACGCCACAAAACACAATAGCCTGGAAACCGCCAACTTTTCACGCCAGGTGGCTTCATGAAAAAACAAAGGAAAAGAAGTACTTGACATGGGTGGGGATCGAGGATTTTATGTGATAAGAAACAAGAGAATTGGGCTTGAACAGCAAAATGGTTGTGGCTGTTGCATAATAGGCTAGTTTTGCTTAACTTTAGCTAACGCGTTATGAAGCAGGAGCTCAACAAAATAAACAAATGGACCTATATAGAATAAAGATGCGGAGGCCGTCTGCACACAAGATATACACAGACGACAGATTTTTTTCTTCCTATTTGCGGGGCGCCTCTGCCACCGGCGCAGGAGAGAAAGACACGTTGGAAAGCATCTGCTCCCAAAACGAGACGCAAACGAAGACGGTAAACAAAAAAAAAATTGCAGGCACGCATGGGAAACTGTTCTGCAACACCTGCAAAAAATATATTCCCTGAGATTGCTCATACAGAAAACCATGATGTTTGTCGAGGCTATCTTCTTCACTTCTTTGTCTGTTCTTCATCTTCTGCTGCTTCTTTCAAGCTTATACCTGCAGATAACACGGACGACCTGTACTTCCATTTACGCCGCCGTGTTCACAGTGGACACTTTTAAAAGCAAATGTGCTCTGTTCTGTACTGCAGCTGGAATAAAAATAAACTAGCGTGTCGACTGCTGCCGTCATAAGAAGCAGACGACATCCTCAGAAAAAAAAAAAAAAAAAACGCTCCTCGCGTCGTCTGCTCGGCGCGCAAGAAACAGACGAATGAATGTGGATAAAATAAAAGTGTTTGCCGTTGGTTCGTCTGCTCGGCGCGCTGCCGCCGTGGCGTCGCCCAGGCACGCGCTGTGGCGTCCAGCCAAGATGGCGACCGCGGCCCTCTCCGGGAGAGGGAGCCGTTCAAAATGGCGCCAACCTCCTTCCCGGTACCTGGAATACCTGGCCGCCGGCGCGCCACCACCATGGGGCATAGCCGGGGAGAAATAGAAACAAAGAGAGAAACGCGACGCCCGGGGGAGGAGGGCGCCGTTGTCGGCAGTGACTCCTTGGTGCGGTGCACGCGTTGCGAGCGGCAGACATCACGTCGCATTTTAGAAACACAGCGCGCGCTGTGTATACGTATGCGCTGTGGTGAGCGGAGGCAAAATTGCTCGCTGGATTCATATATACAGGGGGCGGGGATTCCGATGCAGCAGATGTGAGGGTTGACGCCACGAAATTGACTTTTTGAAGCACACATTGAGTCGATCTTGACCTCGACCCCTGCTTGTTGGTATTCTCGAAAGAGGGACTGAGCTTTCTTCCTTTTTTTTTTTTTTTTACTACGGATGCGACGTCATGTTTAAGCGGTTTTCACTCTACATATGATTTATTTGTGAATCGCAATTTGACTTGTCCTCAGCGAATATTCTGTTCGGTTTCTGAAGCTGCGTCTTTATTTCATCATATATTCCCATGGTTATTTCTTGTACTTCCGCTGCCTGCAGATCAGTGTTGTTGTTAGAGAAACAAGCGTCCGTTCTCACGGCCGGTACATTTTTGTCTTCCTTTGTGATATTAATTCCTTCATTAAAAGCACTACCCGACCCCATAAAGCGTTTTTAAACACATTCTACTTTCCTGACCATCATTATCACGAAGACCCCAAGCTCTAATTGCTTTTGTAGTAAGAAGATTGACATTCGTTTCGGGCAGACCTAGTAACTGATTCCATACGCCAAAAAAGTCTAGTAAACAACAACAGGGCGGATCGCATGTTGCTGCAAAGACCTGAAGGAGGCGGTCGTCAAAGCAGAGGTGTATATATGTTCTTTGAGTAGCTGCTATGGTGCGCATTGTTGAAAAAGAACCTTTACGTGAACGCTGAACTATCGCCTCCTGTATTTTACTTGTCTGTGTGATCAATAAAATATCACCAGTGCTTAAGTTTCGGAGACGCTGAGGATATATGAGACTATACTCCAAATGACTAGTTGCAATTAAATGTGCAGTGATGACGAGAACTAAACTCGTCGGTTAACTAATAATGATGCGTTGCATTTCTTCTAATGAATAACCACTCGGAGTGGACCCAGATCTTAGTGACGACGGCGGGACCAATATAAATAACTTACGGATGTGATATTAGGAAGAGAAGAAAATTAATGTCACACTTTACGTCGCCTCCACAGTGATAAAATAAAACTTTTCCATTACCCTTGCCTTTCATCCGCACCGAGCAACCGACCCAAGTCACGGTCTATTTCGCTCTACCTTGCGCTTTTTAAATCTCTGCAATCGGCTGCTGAATACGTGATACGCGTACATGGTCAGGATACGGACACCGGGATTTTGAGACCATAGCTGTACACTCCGCAAAGCAGCGACTCCCTGGTACGAACAAAACCCACTAACGACGCCATCACCCTATCCAGTCAATCGCGAAAGGGGAACAGACAACACTCGAGTCCAATAAAGGCGGCCAACTGTGACCGTCCAATTATCGTCTGCTTTCTTTTTTTTTTTTCCCTGAAGGCCCACGTCTGTTCAAACATCGAGGTGCGACAAGCCCTTTCCTAACATTAAACGAAAGAAATAGCGGGGCGGTTCATTTTTCTTTGTTGGTGTTTTTTTCCTCGGCACAGTTACAAGGGTAACCAACCTAAACTGACCAACTGCGCTTCTTAAAAAGCTACGCAGTGTGACATAAACAGGCTTCAACCAATCAAAAGACAGTCCAACGTTGGAGGACTAACGATCACGTTAGTCTGCGCCAATGCCCGCTCGAATCTGAATACGTCTGCTTTCCATCACAGAAAGCAGACGACGCTGTTCATGCAGGCGTTGTAGGAGAAACAACGCAACGTTGTCGTCTGCGTCTGTTGAGGTCAAAATAATGCGTTAATACTAAAACTTTGGTAACCTGCTCATCACTTTTTGCTGCGCAAAACATTATAACCGTGCTAGCATGCCACTGTGACGAGGGGGGATAGGGAGTTGCTGTCGACTTCGAGTGCTTCAAGTGCTGCCTTCGAAAGTGTTTGTGCTTCTGTGCATGAGTGAGAAAGCACTCAAGATGTGAAACGAATAAAGGCCAACAAAAGCAAAGAAGAGAAAAACACACACGCACACAAGCGGCGTGTTTATTCCACCCGCTGCATGCAGCGGCATGCAAACAATTCCGTGTTCTCTAGCTGTGTACGCACACACACTCACACAGCAGCAGTTACCGTCTCGAACGCCTGCGAGAAAATTGCTTCCTTCAGAAGAGAGGGCGCACTTTGCAAAGGCACGGAAATGTGGACGTCGTCGAAGGATAATTGGCCGCAAACATGCGCACAGCCGTGTGAGGAACGGGGTGGCTGTGAGAGGGGAAACAGGGAGAGAGAACACACACACACATGCGCGGCAACGAAAGGTCAGCGTCTGCTTGACGCCTCTCTCTCTCTTTCCATCCGAAGTCGTTGAGAGAGAGAGAGAAAGGAGAAAGGCAGTCACGTGCTTTGTGTGTGACGTAGGCCAGCAATCGGCTCCGTCTCGGAGGCTTGGAACAGGTCACCGGCTTTTTTGGCCGCACGGAAGCAGGCTTATCGAGCGTTCATTGACGATGATGGATCTGTCGGTGCTAAGTGCGTTTATCTTTTCTTGATTCTTTATTTTTTTTTACTGCTTGGTTGCGGAAATAAATTTGCTAGAAAAAATTCGTCTCCTTTCTGTTTTTCGTTTTCATACTGAGCATATATACACATTGGTCAGTTTTTTTTTTTCTTACTGCGGGCCACGTGCCCGTTTTTAAGCTTGAAGTATATATGTAGCAGCTTTTAGGTGCTTCTGACAGAAACGTATATCTTGCTTGCTGGGACGTCTTAAATGTCCCTAGTACTCCGGGGGTGCCATTTAAAAGCGCTCAGAATGAACACTAGAACCCGTTGGGCTAATCAAGAACTATCGATGAGCAAAAAAAAATCAATATTTTTCTCACACCTGATGGCAAACCCCGGAGACAGTGAGGGCATATCTCGGTCTCATATACTTGTGACGCCACCAACTCTATGCGTTTGCTTCAGAATAACTTTTGCCCAACACGGGACGTTACTTGAATGCCCATAGAGAGAACGATGATGATGGTGGCGATGAATACGTAAACAGAATTCATAACAAGTAAACTGCCTTTGCCAGAACTATAGCCAGGCAGCGGGGTTTGTTTATAGGCCGTTTGAGTCAACACTTATACGGCCACCTTTAAGCTCTATAAGCCAGTGTAAGGTAAGGAGTACACCTGTCCTCACTTTTAGAAACCTTTTGGTCTTCAGGGGTGCCGTATAAATGCGGCAATATACACCTTAGAAGAGTCTAGTTAAAGTACATCACCTATATTGTCATTGCATATATATATATATATATATATATATATATATATATATATATAATAGTATATTGCCTAGTTACTGTACATTAATACGGTACATTAATCTCAAGTTCATACATTACAGTATTTTTCGCTATACCAGGAAATCGGGAACGTCCTCTCCTTCCCGTGTACGCGGAAAGCAGTGCCCCCCCTCCATCTGGCGTAGCTAATAATAATAATAATAATAATAATAATAATAATAATAATAATAATAATAATAATAATTGGTTTTGGGGGGAAAGGAAATGGCGCAGTATCTGTCTCATATATCGTTGGACACCTGAACCGCGCCGTAAGGGAAGGGCAAAGGAGGGAGTGAAAGAAGAAACGAAGAAAGAGGTGCCGTAATGGAGGGCTCCGGAATAATTTCGACCACCTGGGGATCTTTAACGTGCACTGACATCGCACAGCACACGGGCGCCTTAGTGTTTTGCCTCCATAAAAACGCAGCCGCCGCGGTCGGGTTCGAACCCGGGAACTCCGGACCAGTAGTCGAGCGCCCTAACCACTGAGCCACCGCGGCGGGGCAGAAACAGCCATCGTGGTAATATTATAGCCGCTCCTCATGGACGACGGACGAAATTTCTAAACCCCGCAGGAGGGCGCCAAGCGTCACCAGTGCACGGGGCCAGACCAGTGGGCGCAAGCAAATATAGCTTCCCATGCATGAAACGGCGTCGCGCACAGCACGTGCTTGTTCACGAAACGCGTGCATCGGACTGCCCGGAGCACGCGGGGCGTATTTTTAGCATCCTCGGAGGCCCGCTAAGCTATAGCTGGGCGCGTCGTTTAGTGCGGCCTCAATTAGTCCGGCCGCGACGCCGTATACGGATGAAGCATTAGAAACGTGCAGTGCTATGGAAGCGAAGGGGTGCTGCTTCTCAGGCCAACGACAAGGCGGCAGATATATGAGAGGCGAGTTTAATTATATTTTTATTTTCATCTTGATAGGAACGAAAACGAAACTAAACTCCTGTAAACTCATTTCTCGTGGGTTTTCTTGCGTTCTTTTTTTTTTCAGGGGTGGATTTAAGGGGGGTGTCGGCGCCATCTCAGGGATAAATATGTAATGGGGGAAACGTAAAAAAGGATTACGTCTTTAGTTCTCTTTTTTTTTTCACGAGGACATTCCAACAAATACACTGCGTTAAAAGAACTGCACTTCCTCTTCAAGGCTGGCCCACAAATCAGCCCCTGCCCCCTCCACAGAAGAAGAGTCAATGTAGCATGCAAAAAAAAAAAATGTAGTGAATGTAGCCTGCAAAATATCTCGCTTAGGACAAGTGATGTTGTATTCTTCGCTGTGTAATACATATTTTAGCTTTTGTGTGTATATATATATATATATATATATATATATATATATATATATATATATATATATATATATATATATATATATATATATATATATATATATATATATATATATATATATATATATACGTACTCTTTTGTGTTAATAATATACTGCTTTAGGCGTACAAAGAACTGCCGTCTTTGTTTTATGACTACTACTATTTATGTAAATATATTGTTTACTTCTTTAGTATATAATGCAGGAGGTTCTGTTACAGTCTTCGAACGGAAGCTTTGTTTGCATTGTATTTTTCATGTCGTATATTAAGTAAAAAAACAACATATCCTGAATATGATATCGCAAAGCGTGTTTGGGGGGATATGTGGACGGTCGCATATCCGCTCAATACGCTCATGACTGCGAAAAATAAGCTTAGTGGCAGATGCCATCGCCTTTGGAACCGTCACGTGACTTCTGTGAAATGTCGTTTTTTTTTCTTTTGCAGTTTGCTTTTCTGTGAATATATACCCGGGTTTCACATTCCGGATAAATCACTTGCCTTCAGTCACCTTGGAGCTTTTCTTAGTGAAGAGGCACGTTGAAGCGTTCTGCACAGAACCTGCAATTATACGGTGGAAAACTGAATTCCCAAGTATACACACTGGATTGAATAAAAGGACGAAATAAAATGAGAAATCAGGGACACAGTACACACCACACAAAAAGGAACGCCCGTTTTTAATTACTAGCATAATAAAGATAACAGCTGCTATAACAGCAATGATAGTAGTTTTATTTATTACAGCTTTCTAACGTGGCCTTGATAACGTTGTCGTAAGGGGAGAACCATATATGTAAGTTATAATCTCCTTAAGTCAATTAAACAAAAGCAAATTACGAAATATACAAGAAGTCTTCATAGAAAATGAGAATATAACTATCTGTGCGGTCACATATACTGAGCATAAAAATAACTACAGAAATTCCCTTGTCTCGAATGAAGGGTGATGTTTTTGTGTCCAGGGAAACAAGAGGCGACGGTACAGCATGCAACTATTTATATGAGAACGGTGCATATATTCACAAAGACAAAAGGAGGCGGAAAGTTTACGCAGAAATAACTGAAATGCAGATTATGCTCTAAACGTCGTAAATTAAAGTGCTGAATCTGAGACTGCAAATCAAATTGCAACGCAGATCCACACGTAGCACGATCGGAATACAAAAAAAAAAAGCATTAACGAATGTCGATAAATGAAATGGCATTCAGGAAAGGAATTTTCGGACGCGCAAATCTCACCACGAGCTCTCGTGCACTTCGCAACTGTGAGCAATATATGGATCTTCCAATCGAACTGAGAAAGCTGACCATCCTCCGAAAGCCTGTTGATTATGAGCATAAATTATGAAAAGTAAATTCGAGCAGCGCATTTGATCACAACGAATGCAGACACTAAAACAAGCGCTTGTCGCGTCATCCGCGCTAGATTTCATCCTTCCATATAGCTTTAAGCTATCGCATAACTATGCGCTAACCGTCGCAGCAACAACTGCTGAACGGCGTCAACATCAGCGTTTACGCGAGCTTTTCAACCGCTCAGCCACCGAGAACAGCCGGACGACGCGACCAACCAGACGTGTCAACCAACCCCGGTGAAAGGCGCCGCGGGCGGTCGCTCTAATTAGAGGCGCTGTAATCGGAGCAGCTGTGGGGTGCAACCAATCGGGGAGTGCGCGCCCGAGGTCCGGGCCCGCCCTGCGTTCATTGGTCGGTCGCTTCGGTTTCCTTTCGGCTTATCAGAGAGCTCAGCCACGAGTTGGTAGGCGTGGCGCGCAACTCCCGACCGCTGGTCGACGTTCTATTTGAGCGCGAGCGCAACAGATGGCGTTGGCGGCACATAATCGCGCGCGTTGCTCGGCTGTTTCGGATATCGGGTGTCTCGAAGGCGCGCGCGCGTACGGTCCGCCTCCTTGGCGTTACGGTGGGGTGTTTTTTATAGTAATGAGTGGGCGGTGACGATAACCTCTAGGCTTGCTCGGTAGCTAGTGGTGGGTAAAAAACGCGTAATGATGGCGATGAGCCTGTAAACTGGAAGCTATTATTATGTCAGAAAGATCACATCGGTTCGCGCCGATTGGATGCGACCCCAAGTGGCGATGCGGCGGCTGCGTAACGACTGCTCACCGACATATCCTGTTACGTCATCTCGGTTGAAGCTACATTTGCAATTGCATCAGTATTTGCAGTGAAAAAGCGAATATCACAAAACTTACGATAGAGATATTATTTAGGTTAAAACGTTCGCTTTGCTTATTATACGCAGCTAACACGATATGAGACGGCGGTGGCTGAGTTTGCGCGTTTGTATTTTTTTAGCAAGATAACACACTCAGTTTAAGCCACTGGAGGTGCTAGGGCAGTTCGGAGGAAAGCATACGTCAAATAAATATAGAGGGAGAGAGAAAAAGAGGGTGGAAGGACGGCGAGGGAAAGAGACATCCTAGTGGAGAGCTCCGAATTAACTTCGACCTCTGGGGTTCTTTAATGCGCATGTTAAGAAAAAAAAAATGAGAGCAGGCTGGTCAGCTTCTCGGGCACGAAGTGCCAAAATTAAGAAAAAAATAAAAACAACGCTGCGTTTTCTGATTGTTTTGTTACAAGAATGCTTAGACGGCGAACAATTTTCCCCCTGAAGAATACGTGAGGACTAGAGTCACTAAATAAATAAATTTTTATTTAGTGACTCTAGTGAGAACCGCTGGCGCATTCGAGGACGCCCAAAACGCCACAAACGAGACTCGTTCTTGCAATAAGCGCATTTGAATTGAAATGTTGTCGCAATCGAGTATTTTCCTCGTCAAATCTTGGTCCATAGTGATATAACGGTTCGATGTGTCCACTCTTGATGCTGGGCGAATTGCCGCTCCGTACCTTTATCCGCACTGCACGCAAGTACTGCGGTGCGGTGCACACGTGGTAGTGCGGCTATAGCTGCACGCAGAGTTAACGAAGGCAGCTCCACACCGTTCCAGAGAGCCCTGTTGAAGACCCGGACGCGTGGAGTTCGTTGCATTTTTTGAACCCATAAAATATGAAAGTGAGGCCTTTTTTTGTTTTGTCAGCGACTGGACTTGTTTTCCTTTTCTTTAAGCTTATGAAAGCTTATGAAAGTGTGACACACACACACACACACACACACACACACACACACACACACACACACACACACACACACACACACACACACACACACACACACACACACACACACACACACACACACACACACACACACACACACACACACACACACACACACACACACACACACACACACACACACACACACACACACACACACACACACACACACACACACACACACACACACACACACACACACACACACACACACACACACACACACACACACACACACACACACACACACACACACACACACACACACACACACACACACACACACACACACACACACACACACACACACACACACACACACACACACACACACACACACACACACACACACACACACACACACACACACACACACACACACACACACACACACACACACACACACACACACACACACACACACACACACACACACACACACACACACACACACACACACACACACACACACACACACACACACACACACACACACACACACACACACACACACACACACACACACACACACACACACACACACACACACACACACACACACACACACACACACACACACACACACACACACACACACACACACACACACACACACACACACACACACACACACACACACACACACACACACACACACACACACACACACACACACACACACACACACACACACACACACACACACACACACACACACACACACACACACACACACACACACACACACACACACACACACACACACACACACACACACACACACACACACACACACACACACACACACACACACACACACACACACACACACACACACACACACACACACACACACACACACACACACACACACACACACCTATTGCAGTCTGCAATAGATTAGATCGTTATGTGCGTTAGGCGCCCGGAAGGGCTAACAGTCCTGTAAATATAAATAAAAATAAAAACTCAGGGGAAGAAAATAAAACGGCTTGTTATCAGGTAATGCCTTTTTCCGTCGCAGTGGCCGCCACACTGCATGGTTAACTGTAAATGCCGTCACTTGTTTTATCGTTTTCCCATACCTTTACGTCCCATTAGTACACGAGCCGCGCGTTGGACAGCGGATGTTTTCTCGTGGGTAATTTCTGCCGATTTGCCCCTGAATTGCTATTTATGTCTTCACAAAACCTACAGCGTCCTACGGGGCATTCTTTGAGTGGGGAGGGGTGCACAGAAAACCGGAAGTCGACGGTAGTAATACGTACATACATATATAAACAACATGTTGCAGATATATACCGCAAACAGATGAACGATGCTCTCTTTCAAACAGTAAAAAAAAAATACATTACACATAATTAGTACGCTTGTTTAAAATACACAAGGCATTCAAAACTTGCGTGCTAATGAAGTGAAATAAACTAAGCATTCCTCGTAAGCATTACTGATCGGCTGACGGATTAAAACTACCACTTAAAGCACGTGTACCGGTACAGGATGAGAGAGGTCGAACTAAAGAATCTGGATAAATCTGGCTTTTAGTTCGCGCTGCTGCCGCCACGTGGCGCGCTGAACATCCTAAATTACCGCGGGAGTTTTGAATGTTTGCTACATCCACATTTTCTGCGGGTGTCGGACCTGGTCGGTAGGAAACGCAGGAAGCATTTTAAAAGTCAAATTTTCAAGAGCTCTGAAAGAATACTCAATATCAAGATTTTCGCGCAACATGCTAGCCACCCAGTGTTTGCTAGAGACGCTTTCAAGCGCCCCCCCCCCCCCCCCTCCTCCCTCCCTTTTGCCAGAGCTCCTGTTGGGCATTCATTCAGGGGCTTTAGCATTCATCGTCCAGCAGCGCCTCCTCCTTCTCACCCCCCCCCCCCCCCGCCAACCCGCCCCCTGCGGGAGACATGCAACTAACCTGTCCAACCTCCGAAAAAAAAAAAAGTACCTGGCTACGTGCCTGGTTCGCTACTGACAGCCGATAGATGGCGCTAGTTGTTCACGTCCAGAGACATTCAGGAAAGCTGGCTTGTAGGCAGAAACCGAAAGCCGCGTAAAAAACACGTTAAATTCGTACCGAATGCATAGAGATGTGGTTTTAAGCTAACAAAAAAATATGAAAGAGACAATACTGGAACTGGCGAAAGGGTGATACAAGTGCGCGTATTGGCATATACACGCACGCGGTGTTACTGAGACCGCTTCCACACGATGCGGGGATATTAATTGCGAGTTATGGCGGAAGGAAATGGGCTGTAGATATTGTGACAAATGAAAAAGAAAAAAGAAGGCCGAGGGAGCGAATGAATGTACTTGCCATCCCATCATCAAATTTGCGGTTGCAAAAACCGCGCGCCTGGCACAAAAGCCATCACACGCGCGGTCGGACGCAGTCAACGATCATTCGATCAATGAGCTATTACAGGCGTATAATCGACGCTTTCATCTGCTGAATGAACAATAAGTAAAAGAAGCGAGGGAATAAGAACCCCTCCGCTTCTGTATACCGCAGAAAAAGAGCATCTTTGCACGGAATACTAGCCTGCATACAACGCTCCGTGCTCGATCAAGCGTGTAAGCCTTCGGACGTGTCCCACAATGCCCCTCTCCAGCCATCTATACCCTGCCTCGAAGAAAAGAAGGTACAATCATCTCGATACCCCCCCCCCCCCCCCCCCCCCCCCCGCCGTAATATGGAGGACACGACCACGCCCATAGGTTGAGGCCCGCATTGTGTACTGCAGCTTCAAACGCTATTCGCGCGCGCGTGTGTTAGAGTGTTGACACTTTTTATTGACCGCATCGGAGCGGCGAAATGGCACAACAATACCAACCGACCGCCGATTACCAAACGCATTCTATGTCCCCTTTCACAACCTGACACTCCTCCCCGAGCCCGGTAGTCTTTCACGTGACACGCACCCAAACTTGCAACTTTGCAAATATCGATTACACAGTCGGGTTCAGTAGGCACCAGCGACAACAATTACATATAAAAAAAATGCACGCAGGAGGTTGTTGGCTAAGAAAGGTATAGGAGAGGACTGCTCCCCACAAGGAGTACACACAAGGGAGGCATATAGTGATCCACTATTCTCTTCCTGCCGGCGTTGGATATGTAAGGGGGGGGGGGGGGGGGGGAGCACGCATGACACTCGTGGTGGGGCTAGCTGGGTCAGTGAATGGAGCTATTGTATATACACCATTCTGTGACTTCTATACTACCCCCTCGCCCCTGAACCCCCCCCCCCCCCCCCTCTTCCTGCCTATCTCCCACTCCTTACGTTATACTCTATACCTGCAACGATTCCTTACACACCTTGAAAGGAAAGCCGACCGATACTGGCTTGCGGAGCAGGGGGAGGGGGGGGGAGGGGGGGTTGAGGTGGTATTCTTCTTTGGAGGCTGGAACGAGGGAGACAGCCGGTTAATATATGGACGGTGCCGCAAGGGGGGTATAGACCGGTGAGAGCGTTATTGATGTGAAGGCTTCCCCGCCGGTCCACTCCGGATATTCTGGGCACTTCTCGTATAATAAAGACGCCTGTGATATTGTGCAGTTTGTTTCAAGAAAAGTAAATCAGAGTTACTTGTTTCAGACGAGCGAACAGACAGACATGACAAGAAGGGTGCGTCACCAACCAGCCCCGCAACGTGATTTTATTAAGCGACATTGTAATAAATGGCGCAAGCGTTTATAATGTATAAAGTCGACGCACTCTGCAATGTTTTCTGTTTAAGACTGTATGCACATTGTATACGGTGACGCAGGCTGCATACTACGTCGACCTCGGTCGACGTCTTGCGTCTACTTAAACATTCATCGCGGTAATATATAGTGTCACATATTCGATGTTCAGTGCTCCGTTGTTACTTTTCGCGTGTTATGGAGTACGCCTGGCCACATATGCGATGTAGGACTAGCGAGGCCCTCGAAACCGCTCCTAATGAATGTAATGAATATACGCATTTGTTTGAGAACTCTATAGGCATGAAAGCACGATGATGGGCAAGTTGGTTTTGCATGATGGTGGCGTAACAGCTTAACGCAACAGGGTCTGTATGCAACGATTTTCCTCTATGTTCAATAGCCGATGTAGGACAAATGCCGACAAGCCGTTTAACTATACCTTTGAATGCAAATGAACGTTTTGACGCGAATTTCTTAAAAGAATGAAATCGCGTGCTAATGCTTATACTACATGGAAAGCACGGAAGGAAATTATTCGGCAATGCTGGTCAGGAAAAGAAGTGCTCAGGAGATTTTTTTATTTTCTTTTTACACAAGGACAGTTTTACACGCGTACGCTCCTGTATGCACATTCTAGGGATTTAAAAAAATACAGCAGGTGCTTCCTTTCCCATCTGACAAATATTTCCTTAAAAGAAAATTAAGGGAGTTGAAATGAAAGCTAAAAGCAGCGGATTCAGCGCCCCTATCTAAACCCGCTGCACGCGTATGTTTAAGCGAAAACAACACCAGCAGCCAAGTACGGGAATTGGAAAAGGGTGTGTACGGGGGGGGGGGGTCATGTCTGTTTTTACGATCGTACCTATGGCATAATAATATGCGATACAAGCATTATTTCGGCTGCTAATGGGCTGTATATATGGAATAAAAATTTCGCAGCACGGATCCAATCCTAAGCATTGCCCCCCCCCCCCCCCTCCCCTTCATCCTCACTTGCACCCATGACTGTCCAGTTATTTTAATTATAACGACACAAATCGTGCAGTTTCAATATTAACAAGCATTCAGACTTCTTGCATCGCGTATATGTATGCATTGCATGAGGGGCAAATAACCACACGGCTATACGTGAAGGTACGCCTTTATTCCTCGCCGGAATTTCCAGCCCGTTGACTTTGCGTTGCACTCAGAGGACGTTTATAACGCACACAGTTCAGCGAATGTTATATAGAGGACAAAAAGTCAAGGCACGTATGTCTCTCGAAGCGCCGGCAAGAATTCTCGGGATCGAGTCATGTTTACACACTTCAAGACTTCATTTCGCCCAACCTATATCGTCGTCTTTCCAACTGCTAAAAAAAGTAAATACGAGCACACAAAAGAAAAAAAAACACTTGCTAGTTAGAAACAAATGTAGCACTAATTTGCTAGCAAACAGAATATTACTACCTTGTTGTACAGCAACTGTACGAAAGAAGCTTACAGTCTCTGAAGCGCCGGGAATTATAATTGCTATTGTTAGTAATACTTGCTGGGGAGCTAGTTGGCGCATGTTTTCGTAAAAACAATTGAAAGTTGCAAACTGCGCTTGTCCCATATATCTTACTGTGTGCTGTCTGTGTTGGCGCTATGTCTTTTTACGAGCAAAATTGATATTACTCTATGAGTGCGTGTTTGGTGAGCGAAGGTAATTGAAGAGTTTAAGATAGCAGATAAGTTCCCACAAAGTTCAAGAAAAGACAGCACGCTATATAGGTATGTATACAGACACACATGCAGATGCCAGCACCTTAAGAGGAGCAAGGACCGGGTAACTTCAGTCTTGAGAAACGACAGGCTCTGTCTGAAACGTCGACTAGAAATAAATGTCTACTAAATGAAGCTTTCCTCAATTTCGCATTTTACCTCTAGCAACCAGGGACGTTTATTATTTTGTCATATATATATCGCGAGCAAGTACGCGTTATAACCACGGAAAAACGCTACAAGAATTTCGTGCATATTGTAATACAGTTAAACACTCATTTTTTGTCAAATCGATTACAGAGTGGAATGAATTGCCGAAGTGTGTAGTGAAAAGCCCGAATGTAGAAATGTTTGTTGATAATTTGAGAGCCTTTTTTATGTGAAACCCTTGTTTTTTGCTTCTTTTTTTCGCATCATCTGTTTGCTTTTGCATAACGCTCGTCTTGTTTATTTTTTACTTGTATCTGGGCTCACCCTGCATGCTTGGAGACAAGCGACTCCGCAGTATTATATATATATATATATATATATATATATATATATATATATATATATATATATATATATATATATATATATATATATATATATATATATATATATATAATCTCAATGCAGTTGAGTTATAAAAACCGAAGAGCATTATATACCGCTCAGTCTGCGATAAACGACAACGTTTCTAATAAAAGACGACCCTAGCGCTTACACAAGACGCCCCAGCCTCCTTCCCCACTTTCCGGTATTGTCGCCTCTCCCCCGTCCCCCACCCCGGCCTCCTCACCGACGCCTTCTTTGTCGAATGGGGCGAACGTCGCCGCCGCAAGAAATCACGTCGCAAATCCTCCTCGAAACACTGTGTCGGAGGGCGGCGAATGTTGCGTGTGTGTATACACCTGTACACCTGTTTGTATACCTTCCTCGAGTGCGCGGCGGAGGCAGAAGATGAACGATCCTATTGTGTGGCTGCATACACGCGGAGTCGGAGTATACGTATACAGGATATACACGAGAGGAGCCTATACACGGGCGTCCATAGAAACGTCTCGTGTGGATCTATTCGGGCCCTCACAATGGGGCGGCGGCAGAAGAATTGTGCATGTGGTATATGCACACACGATCAGAGTGGGGGCGTGCATTATCTGCACCTGCAATCGCCAATATGCAAACACGGCCGGGGTTGTGCACCGAGTGTGGAGGTTAAAGTAGCCAGGGCTCGGGAAATCACGAGCCCGTGCGTGATATGCTTTCGTCGAAGGTGATTTTTTTTCGTGATTTTTTTTTGTTTTAAATTGAGAGAAGGTTAGCGAATGCGCCACAGCTCGCAGTTCTCGCGGAATCTCGGCGCAAAGCCACGTTGACAGGAATCGAGGAGAACTTAAGGCCGACTTTTTTAAGACGACACGAAATAGAGGTTCCGACGTAGACTTTTCCACCGAGGACTCCCTGCTCGCGGGGCTGTTGTGACCACTTGCTCTATAGCGTGGTGGAAGGGGTATAAGGAATCGGTTTACAAGAGCCCAGGGAAGGGGCGTTTGAACATCCTCCTCGTCCTATGGAAATGTCTATGTATATTCAATACACATACTGCATACAATTAACAACGGAAAAGCAGACCATCCAGCCCTTAAGCTTGGGTTGTAAAGTTAAGTATCAAAATAGGAAAGTATATAGCTAGTAAAAGGTAACACCTGGGCATAGGGAAAACAGAAAGACAAAAATCTACATTTCATTCACCACTACGTGATGTCCTTATACATTACGTGTAGCGAGCAAGATCAGATGTGAAAAAAGCTTGTGCTGAATGTTCGGTGTAGGCGATTAATATTTCCTGAGCTCGAACAGCTAGAAATCATTTAAGAATGTATCCGGTAATCGAAAAATTGTCAGAGCGTCTATTTATTTTGTATTTAAAATGCAAAAAAAGCGACGTTAGACGTGCCAGGCCGCGTAGGAGATCGCACTAAATAAAAGGATGTACGGTCTACAAACCGGGGAGCTTCCTGTATAGTTTACCAGATAATGTAAAGGGCTAAGTTCCATATATGCAATCTTACAAGATTAAATATATACGTGCAGGCCTCTAGCAAGCGGGAAAGCCTTGACATATTGCACCTGCTTATACAATGTCACGCATGATGTACTAAGAAGTCGGTAGGAGTTAGCCCGTATATGTCACTGAACCATCTAAACAAAGGGCCGCTTAAGATGCGGTTCACATACCCGAACCACATGTAAGCGGAGGGTATTTGCTCAATTTTTTAGCAATGGTGCGGGTTGTGATTAAGAGTGCACACTACGTTCACTCTGCCACATACTGCACAACGAACTCGTTTCATAAATGTTAGGGTGGCTTCGCCTTAGTGTGGTGTACCGTATACCCATGGCGGATGAGCAATCATTTAAGACAATATATGTGGCCTTAGTTCGTGCGTTTTATTCAGAGCAACATGTTAACATATGATTCCCGCCACAATACCCCATGCAGTTGTAAGTAACATGCGTGTTCAGGAATTTACTCCCGTTTTATTTAGCGTTGGTCAGAGGCAACGTCAATAGGCCCACGTGCAACGGAGCGAAGCCAACCTAACGATTTAGGAAAGAGTTCTTGAGATTTTTTTTAATACTGCTGGCGCAGTTCTCAAAATGACTTGTTAATCTAGTTGGTTCGTGCTACGTAAAATGCTCATTAGCGCATAATAGGAGTTACGGACGTTGGGAGAGAAAATCATAGTATGGGAAGGGGGTGTGGATAGAGGGTAAGAAAATGCAGTTAGACTATTTTTTTATTCAATTTTGAAATCAGTGAGAAACGATTCTCCGCCAGGGAATCATAACTTAACTAAAAACACACACGTACAAACTTTTAAAATTCGCGATTTTTATAATTTTTTTCTGTCTTGAATTATGCCATTTGCTAGTGTTCTACGCTCCGTCTTTGACATTTTAATCTGCTCTTGTTCGCAAAATGAGACGCCATATTTTTCCCCAATCCACTCTAACTACTGACAAAATAGATCTCCCAGACCTTCCACCGGAAAGGATGGGGGAAGGGAGGGTGGAAGGGAGGTCTAGGGACAATAGCTATAACCCCACGCCCGTCCTCCAACGAGCAAGTTCTACCTCCGGCCTGCTACTGACAACGGTTGGTTGCTTCGCCACATAACACACAAGCATTGCGGGCGGCCCTCTTTAAGAAGACCACCGTCCACTGGTATTTTTCACTGGAACGCCGTCTTTGCCACACTGCGCTCGCACAGAGCTCCCATATATAGAAAACGCCAGAGACTCTCTACACGGTTTGAAAGGCACAAAAACAAAGAGGGGGGTGCCGCGAGCACCCTCAGAACATTGAGGAAAGGAGAAAGATAGGCAGAAAGGCGAAACAAGAAACACTGCGAAGAGAAAATAGATAAAACGATCTAAGGAAGCCGAGGCAAGCTGGCGCGGGCAAAGGCGGAAGGTGGCAGAGCGGGCGCGGCCGCTGGCTGGGGCCGACTGCTGCCAGTAGAGGGCGGGGCCAACCCCCGCGGCCAAGGACGCCCCTCGCCGCCTCCCGCCGAGCTGTGCGGTGACAATGACCTCGCGCGGTGGCTTCATCGGTTGCCGCTCTTTGCGCCGCCGTGTCTCTGCTGCTGGTGGGCCTTTCTTTCTCCCCCCCCCCCCCCTCTCTCCTCCTCCTCCCGCACCCTTCCTTACCTCTTTGCGACAAAACAATGCCACAAGCTGGAGAAGACGACCGGGCTATTCCATGTCAACGGCACCGCGTCGTCGCTCACTCGGTCGCGCGTTGTCTTTGTGTGAGGGACGTTGACGCGTTCGGGTTGCGTCAACGTCACTCGCGCGTTTCACGCCGAAGTCAGAAACGCATGTCGCGAGTAACGTGAGGGCATAGCCGTCTTGTTTCAGCCGATTTCTTCAAAGTGCAGTGGCAGCGAATGGGAAGCGGCCCGCCAATTAACGATTCTGGTTCGGGCACGCGTTTTGTTGTGTTTGCAGCGCAGATGTTTCCTAAAATGTCCGACGACGCAACACGACGGTCTGCTTGGCCATCACAAAACTGATAATTTCCGCGTGCTTTTTGAAATGACCCTGTGAAAACAGTACGAGCGCCTGCACTCCGGTGTTGCAGGGAGGCTCCGCCAGATGGTGTTGACATGTCGTCTGCTCCGAACGCGCCGCAACGGACATGAACGGGAGGACTTCTGCCACGCAGCCGATTGATTCCTTGTGATCTGTTTTGATCGGTGATTAACTCGATTCAAATAACTGTTGTTAGTGTAGAATCGACATAAGCCCATTTAAGTTAACATCCGCGCGTGCTTACTTCACTTTGTCTCCTGAGTCCTGAGCATTGTTCGTCTCTTCATGTAAGCGATACTGAGGTGGAGTCCTGCCATGGGCCCGTAGGGCATCACAAATGCTGCACACATGTTGACCTATTCTTTTGGGAAGATTTTCTTCGACTAAATACGTCCGGAAGAGCAACGTATCGAAGTGTCCTCATCTAGATATAAGTTTGGCGCCCATGCTTGAGCAGTTTGGCTTAATGACGCTCTCTTCCGCTCGCTCACACTACTGGCCCAGCCGCACTTGCTCCACTTGGCCACTCTACTGGCCCAGTTACACTGGTTCCTTTATACTACACTGGCCCAGTCACTCTTCTCTAGTCACTAGTCTGATAATAGTCGCTCCACTTGAACACTCACTCCACTGGCCCAGCCTTACACTCCACTGTTCTTGTAACATTCCGCTTTGACCACTTAGTCCACTACTCAAGCCACACTCACTCTACCTACTGGCCCAATCACACTCAATCCACTTGACCACTTCCTCCACTCGCCCAGCCTTACACTCCACTGGGCTAGTAACATTCCGCTTTGACCACTTACTCCACTACCCAAGCCACACTCACTCTACCTACTGGCCCAATCACACTCAATCCACTTGACCACTCCCTCCACTGGCCCAGCCTTACACTCCACTGGGCTAGTAACATTCCGCTTTGACCACTTACTCCACTGCCCGAGCCACACTCACTCTACCTACTGGCCCCAGTAACACTCAATCCACTTGACCACTCGCTCCGCTGGCCCAAGTCACACACGCTTCAGTTGACCACTTACTGCAGGCTCTCTCTGAACAACTGGCCCGCTCACTCTCATCATGGACTTCCTACAGATCGATCATTGATTCCACTGACCACGCGCTCTCAGTCGCATTCTCGTCCTCGATGATCGTCCACTGTTAGCCACACGCATTTCTTTTCTTTTATGCAACTACAAGGTTTGCCCTTCGCACGTTGCTGCTAAGTTATTTTCGCTTCCCAACGACCACACTGCCACCTACAATCACCTCATGCACGCACCATTTGTGAACCACGCGCATGACACAGTGGAGTGTATCTGGTTGATGCAGTGCATTTCCCGGCTGCGATTTGGCGATTTCATTGTATACAGGGTATGCGAGTATAAAACGCACCAAATGCATGCCAGATATGGTACACAGCCCCCTTTCCATCTCATGGGTAAACAGCTCTAAGCAATAGCGCTGAAGCGATAACGTACACATTGTTTATATATAAATTCATCTGCCGACAGACGGGCTCCAGCAAAACTTATGGGTTCAATAAGGTTTCTCTCTGTCTCTCTCTCTCTCGCATCGCGCACCCGATGCGTCACGGAGCCATCGGGAGCCTTTCAGCACGCAGTCCTGTTACAGCGCAAAGCCACACTGTTGTAAACATGACCACTGCTCGGTGCGGGGTCTTTGATTATCGGCGCCCTTGGAAGCATACAGCGTACACATCCGCAAGGCTTCGCGAGCGTTGCATATGGGTACACTATATCCGTCCCTGAATAAAAGCTTGTGCGGAGGAGCGATTACCACCGGCAGACGCACACACCGCTCGCTAAACGTCCGGCCCATGTATCTTTTTTTGAGCGTATGCAAACCACCAGCACCATCCCATCATGCACCACCAGCTAAGCATAAATAGCCTGCTAGCGCGGATTCCTTGCACCATGGCGCCCCGAGCTGTAAGTACCGTCCCTGAATGCCTTGCAGCACGGTCATCCGCAAGGATCTTACGCACGGCGGGCAGGGCTATCGGTGCAAGAGCATTGGAATACGTGTATACCGCATTAGCTGCAATATAGGCAGCGTGCGTTTATTAAGCGCATTCTTTAACTCTTTGAGGGGGCGGAATAGCGAAAAACGGGGGTTTCGAACTGTAGCGCATAGAGTGAAGTAAGAGGAATTATCCATATATACTACAGACGACTGAAACAAGCTTTGGATTAAATAAATAAAAAGAGGGAAAACAAAGGGCAAAAAGCGAGTGCAGAGTTCTTGTCACTGTATACAACACTGTGCGGCGCTGCGTAGACTTGATCACTGTCTGCACGCAGGAAAATTTGGCTGCATATTTGCAGTCGTGGCAGATAGCCTATAATTTCCTTATAAATCTCGTAAATTTAAAATCGTTTTAACTGTACTTCAGGTAAATCCAAATCGACGCTTTGTGTCTCGTTAACGTCAGGTGCATCAATAGTCTGCATTTATTCATTTATTTATTTATTTATTTTAAAGTGCTTCTCAAGGCCTTCTTCATGAGGATATTACATAGGACAGTGGCACAAAGTGATCTTGGAAATACAGAAAGAAGCGACTAATGTGGCAAAAACGAAACAATAAACAAAGCTAGAAAAAAAGCAAAAGATGGATAAGCTACAAGTATCAAAATGTGGCGGAAATACGACACGCAAAATGAACCTATTGAAAAAAGCCACATAGAAAAAATAAGAAAAATAAACATGATAAAGACAGACCATAGACAGAAGAGAAGTCGCAGAAAAACTACACATCGCGTTTGCTTTTTAGAATATCACTGAAAAATTCGAATAATCGGGAGTCGACTGCATATCCTCGGGACTGGGTACGCATGTGCAGTGGCGGTGGGCTGTTACATATATAAAGTGACGAAGAGGCTGCCTGACAACGGCGTTTTCTTTTTTTCCACGCGTGTAAACAATTGAGCTCTTTTTTGTTCACGTGCATACACGTGGTTGGACTTACACAACGTTGATTTGGAAAGGTTTGTCCGACATATGTTAAATCCGACCATATATATATACAATAAACCACCCCATGTATGTGCCCAGCGGATATGACATCTAAAATAACTGAGATCATTCCATGCGTATCGCTTATATTTTCTTTAACTACATACATTTTCATACAACTCGAATTCAGATCTTAATTTAAGATGTCTGACAGAAAACATAATTTGAGCAAACAGAGACCTTTTCGCGTTTAGGCCAATGGATCTCTTTCATAAACGTTAAGGCTACTTCGCCACAACACCGAATATTTATAACAAAATAGCATGTTTCATAACGTGGTACATGTCAGCAAGTTTCCCCCGTCAACACAACGTGCACCTTTGCAACAGCATTTCAGTAACGACCATTGAGGCCATGGTTAGAGAAGGGTGCAGTGTGGGAAAGCCAACTTCAGTAATCACGAAAAAAAAATGGAAGGGGGGAACGAGTGACTACACACGCGTAAATACGGTACACATGAATGCCCGCCGTCTATTAAACCTCGTATACAGCGGGGGCAGCCAACGCCACCACACATGCGCCGACCGACCGACCGACCTCTGCGAAAGGCGATAGACGCCGCGCCAGCAGCCACTGCGCGTCCGTACGGCGCCTTCGATTAGCCGTACAACGTCCCTGAGGACGAGCCACCCCGCGGTCACCGGCGCCACGATCGCATCCCCAGCGAAGGGGTAGAGGAAGCCAGATAGACCATCACCGCACGGGCAAGGAGACCACGACATAAGCCGCACGCATTTAAGCAGGGGGAGGCGGTCAGTGAGGAGGGGGAAAAAAGCCAGCGTCCAAAACGCCCAACGCAAACAGTGACCGGGTTTAGCCGAAGCATATCTCTCTCAGCGTCTGCGCATTTTATATGCTCGTGTGTACGCAGTATATGTATGCGTTCCAAAGACCTCTTCTCGCGCTGTGAATCCGCATATGCACGTTGCCTGGCGTGAGCGAGGGATCCAGCGCGCGTTGCACCAGATAGCGAGACAAGTACAGTACAAAATAAAAAGAAATGCGATCCAAAAAACACGCACAAAAAAAAAGAGGGAGGCATGCGCTCTAGGAGGAGCGCTTGCCAAGAGACGATGCTGCGAGAAGGTGGGGGGGGGGGGGGGGGGGGGGGGGGTGAGGTGGAGGGCGTCTGTGTCTGCAGTCCGCTCGCCATCAGGGTCACCATCGATTTCGACGAAGGCTTTGAACATCCGCGTGGACGCCTGGGCACACACTCCAACACTGCGGGGGGATATGTATTCGGTCTACAGCCGCGCTGCATATACCACGAGTACTAGTTTGGAAGAAAATAAAAAAAAAACAAGCCTATCAAAGAGAAAAGAAGAAGGCAGATGGTCAAAGTTAAGGATAGGCGAAGAAGATGCTCGCATTTACACGCTCTCGTGAGCAGCGCCGCGTTGGGGGGGTGGGGGGAGGGGGGGGGGGCAGTCTTGTACGTCGTCTTCGGCGCCGATGAAACAAGAACAAGATAATAAGTATTGGAGGAGATGCAAAGGCCGCGGCGGTGGTGTCATCATCTTCTTTTACTCCCCCTTTTCTTTTTCTCAATTTCTTTCTTTTTTGCTTTCTCTTCTTGGAAGAAGATCCAGCCTCCAACGCAGCGACCGAACGGTCCGAAAAAATAGCACGAGGAAGGCACGCCACGGGCGGCTTGCACAAGCTCTGCTCACAGTGCGCCCCCCCCTCCCCCCCCTCTCAGTCTAGGAAGAAACAGAGAGGGTATTGGGGGGTCGGTTGGTCGAATGTAGCGGCGGCCGGAAGCATCCAAGGCTGTCGCTGCGCGTCGATCCGCTTAGCGGGATAATTAACGAGGCCCAGCCGACGCGGCCGTCTCCGACGCAGACGTCGGGGAAGGCGAGCGTAGAGAGCGTTTTGCTCGGACCTTTCCGCGGCGTTGGCGCCTTTCTTTTTTTTATTCATTTCTTCTAAACTTTTCTTGTCGTTGTTGCGGCTCTTCTGTTTATCTTCTTTCCTGCGCTGCTGTAGCCTCTTCTTCGTTCATTCCTCGGGTCGGGGCCGCAGTGGAGAAGGTCCAAGGACCCCCCCTGGCCATCCCACGGTCTTGCTCTCCAACGAGCGGGCGGTATGAATAAACGCGACGGTCTTTCCGAGACGGTCGTGTCGGCGGTGTACACCGTGAATACCCAATGCGCGCGCTATTGGAACGCGCGGTGTATATGTATAGGGGAGCCGGGCCCGTCGTTTATAAGCGTTGAACTCGGCGCGGCCAATGAGCCGTGTGTGAGCGGGCTTCGCTAAAGGTTAAGCCGCTTGGCGACGACGCTGCAAGCGTGGAGATCGATTTTGTTTTGGAGTATATATAATGTTCCGCGTTGCGCGACCCGCTAGGTTGCTCTCGTTTCCTTTCCTTGGTTTTTCTTTGCAACGCCAGAAGGGGTGTGGGAAGAGGTGTACGCGCAATTAAATAGATACTTGAACGCACTTCGTTAAAACGAAACCATTTAGGATTTGATTTCGCTATAGCGCATCACTTCCTGAGCAGACTCATAAACTTTCTTTTTTCGTTTTTGGCGCATAGCGCTCCATACAAGGACATGGAGGTGAGCTGTTAAACTGTGTTTAGGCCGAAGTTAGGCAAATGTAAACAATTCCGTGGTATGTTTTGTTTGTGCGTGTCTTTTTGCGAGCGACAGTGATAGCGTGTTAACTGGGAACAATAACATCCTGTTAGGCGTAACTGGTACAGATGATCTTGTTCCGTTGATCTGTGTTTAGGAAATTGTCAATGATGTCGCCGTATAGATGGAGTCTGGCTCAACACTTTCAGTGCCATGAGACGTCAGGACAAATCACGCATAAACACGCTGTCGCAACTGTGAGCGCATGCAGTGCTTGTGGCTGCGTTTTGCCATCGTAGATTTATTACGTTACGTATGCATACAAAGACTTGAAATCAGCTCGCTCACACATTATAAACAAGAATGTCGTTAGATACCTGGAAAAAGTGATGTGCACGCACTTTACAAGTG
>NC_135506.1:22715500-22753796 GCF_052857255.1 Amblyomma americanum | reverse complement strand
ATTAAAAGTTTTTTGACGGGGTCAAGCGGATTGCGGAGTGTTTGTTGCGGTCTTTTCCAGCTGCATCGGCCTCTTGACGCCAAGACAGCTATCCTCATCACGGCGCCACATTGAACTTCCCAGCTCATCACCGCGAAGGAAATGTGTGCTTTTTAGTAGCAGCAGTGTGCATGGAAGAGTGGTGACAACCGCACTCTGACGTATCTGGGCCCTAGAGAAGACAGTTGGGCAAGTTGGTAAACTTTCAAGCGCTGTGTCCCCTTCTGGGTTGTTGCTTCCTACACTCCAAACACAAAGGAGTAAGAATGAAGTAAGCTGTC
The DNA here is from genome assembly GCF_052857255.1 of Amblyomma americanum. NCBI lineage: Eukaryota > Metazoa > Arthropoda > Arachnida > Ixodida > Ixodidae > Amblyomma > Amblyomma americanum. The sequence continues at coordinate 22,753,476 of NC_135506.1, read as the reverse complement.
CTCTAGCGCATAAAAAGGAGTGCGTCGGAGTACAACTTACTCCCTTTTTACTCCGATATGGGCGTATTCGAGCTTAGAGTGTAGCGCTTGAAGTATTCCACAATCTCCGGGCACTTCCTGACGTTTTATACGCTTCGAGAACGGCGATTTTTCGCAGCAGCGCGCGATTGGGCTAAATACGTGGAACCAGTATGGTGTAAACAGACTGTTGGAAACAAAACGCCTCCCTAAAATTTGGTCTAAAACTTTTTTTTAACTCCGCGCTGTTTTCTAAACTTCGAGCTTTTATAGAATAATAATAATAATAATAATAATTGGTTTTTGGGGAAAGGAAAGGGCGCAGTATCTGTCTCATATATCGTTGGACACCTGAACCGCGCCGTGAGGAAAGGGATAAAGGAGGGAGTGAAAGAAGAAAGGAAGAAGAGGTGCCGTAGTGGAGGGCTCCGGAAATAATTTCGACCACCTGGGGATCTTTAACGTGCACTGACATCGCACAGCACACGGGCGCCTTAGCGTTTTTCCCCCATAACAACGCAGCCGCCGCGGTCGGGTTCGAACCCAGGAACTCCGGATCAGTAGTCGAGCACCCTCACCACTGAGCCACCGCGGCGGGTTTTTATAGAAGCCCCGTTTCTTAACCAGGGTCCGTCCAAGTCAGAGTCGGAGGAGCCATATAAACTGGCATTCGATTCCCGTTCGCGAACCGATGCTTCAGAAGCTCCGCCGCGTACATTGTATTTCAATTTTTCAAGTATGTTTACAACGTAGGGAGCTGCATGATAGATGTAACTACTAGAGAGATAAAACGTCCTCATACGCACGCTGCGTTGGGGGCGCGAGAAGTGATGTAATCCCTACGTATGCCTTTGCCCCGCCTCTTCCCTCTACATCCGACGCACCTGACTTCGTGACCGGACGTAATACTGCCTGCAAAAGCAAGTGCCGAGTGCTCCAAATGCAAAATGCACACAGACCCTCACCCCCCACTTGTTATTCAGAATAAAATACAGTGCGGAAGAGAAGAACACAACATATGCGAGACGGTATTCCTGCAATGTGAAACACAAACATATGGTCCTGACGGGGCTGCGCCCATTTCTCCAAGAGCACCCGCGATGGTAGCCAAAAGAAAAAGAGAGGCCCGCTGTTTTGCGTGCAAAAGAGTGAGGGAGAGAACAACAAATGCAGAGGAAAAGGAACCCAGCATAAAAAAGAATAAACCGCTTGCAAAAGCAGATTCAGGCTCGTGTGTGCCGAAAACACAACCTCCTTATATATGGCATGCCCCAAAGAAGACGCTAGAGGTTAAAAAAAAAAAAAAACGGCCCTCTCCTCAGTTCAGCGGGGGACCTTCTTCTCCGAAAAAGGAAGAAAGGACAAAACAAAATGAATCCCCTCGAAAGTTTCGCGCGTTGTTCTTTCCCAGAGGAGACACTGACGTGCTCGTTCGGCCGTGGCAACAGATTTTCTTCCTTCGCCATCCCAGCGTGAGCACGCAACCCATCTCGCAGCTGACGCCTCTGATGGGTTCAGCACTCCACCGAACCCATACACACACACGCACCCCTACTACCGCAGACACCCCGACATACTAACACGCACTAACACAGCGCATGCCGCGCGTGTTGTGAGATGCACATACCAACCCGTACATGCACACATTGTGTCCGCTTGCAAAGGGCGCCGCCTGTGTCTGTTTTTTCCTCCTCGCCTGTGGCTGAACGAGCATTGAGCCAGCGGCGCAACTCCAATGACGCCTGGAGAGGCGCCGGCAGAAACCGCAAATGGCCCGAGCTCTTCACAGCGGGGTACGGCTTTCCCCAAGCGCCGCTAGCCCGACTGTGCCCCCCGCGGCCCTTTACCCCGTAAATATTCCCTTCCATCCCCAACCTCCCCGATCTCCCGCCTCCTCCTTTTTTTTTCCTGTGTTCCCCCATTGCAGAAGCACGCAGAGAGCGGGGCTTCTTCGTGCTGCAGTTTTGCGTGCACTTCGCCACCCCCCGCGTGCGCAGCCCCTGGCTGTAGATCTTCAGCGGCCACTAACAAAGCGGAGAGCAAACGGTTTTTCCGAACGGTAACATGTTTGCGGGTCCGAAAGCAAAGAAGAGAAAGGTGCAGGAAACGAGGAATGGAAGAAGACGGGGGAAAAAAAGATAGAAGTGGAAGAGTGAACAACAAGTGACATAGGCGTAATGCGGAAGGTGCGGAGAGATGCGGAACGGGTCCGGTTCCTGCCAGTTCGCTTCCCGTCTTGAAGTACATGGGACGGTCTCGTTTTGTGGCCTTGACACGCTTGGATTGGAACGAAGACACGTGAAACGCCAAATGAGGGGACGCCGAATGACCCATAGCTGCCACTTTTTTTTCTTTTGTAACTGTTAAAAGAAGATTCCTGTAGTTCCGACTCTGCCGTGCAGGTTGCAGTTTGTCCGCCTATTCATGCTTGAGAATCGTGTGCCCTTGTAAATTTTTCAGTGCTGTTCCGTGTTATCAAGTTCAACCAAATGGCCAACACCTTATAACTCTTGAGAATTGTGTAGCTTTTCTTTTTTTTTTTTGCAGTGTGTATTATTTCTTTGTACGCTATATCTACATAATGCCTATGTTGTCACCGGATAAACAGATGTAACAAGTGTTTGTTAGCTTCCTATGCTATTTCTCCCGATTTTTATTTTTCAACTTATTAAACTTACACAATCTTTATTTTGTCCTTGGTAAACGAGCATTCTGGTGCTGTGTTTTGGGAAGGAATGAAACTTGCACAATCTTTATTTTGTCCTTGGTAAACGAGCATTCTGGTGCTGTGTTTTGGGAAGGAATGAAACTTGCACAATCTTTATCTTGTTCTTGGTAAACGAGCATTCTGGTGCTGTGTTTTGGGAAGGAATGAAACTTGAACAATCTTTATCTTGTTCTTGGTAAACGAGCATTCTGGTGCTGTGTTTTGGGAATGAATGAACTTAGAATAGGACACAATGCCTTTTTTTCTCTCAACCCAACGTCTTCCCCGATTTGAGCGCCTCGCCGCACATATACCAGCTGTGCATGCGTGTTTGTCGTGAACTGAATTAAGAATCGAGAAGCGTGTTATCAGCAGGAGCGATCTGCAAGATGGCCTACAGTATTTCTATAGGACCAAGCCCTTCGCGGCTGAGCATTCATTCTTCACACTTTCCTCAGCTTCAAGTATTGCTCTGTGAAGGCACTGCCGCTGCATTACAGCCGTCGCACACACTCCGCGACTGAATCGAGTGCGCGGCAAGGTTATTACGCATGCGTCGCGACATCGGCCAACGTCCACCCCGACGTCGCTGTGACGCGGAACGCTAGGGTGCCGACGCGCATGGACTACAGAAAGGTCAACTGGTATACGATGTCAACTCTTTTTCGCGTTTTGGAAGGGAGAATAAATCGACTGAGCTATATATGCCGGCATCAGGTTTCGAATATTACACGCAGTAGTGTCCATGACACGAAAATGAAGCAGCTTTCCACACCGACTTTATTTATGGGTTTATGGAGGCTTTACGTCCCAAAGCGACTCAGGCTATGAGGGACGCCGCAGTGAAGGGCTCCGGAAATTCCGACCACCTGGGGTCTTTTAACGTTCTCTGACATCGCACAGCACACGGGCCTCTAGAATTTCGCCTTCGTCGAAATTCGAACCCGCGTCTTTCGGGTCAGCAGACGAGTGCCATAACCGCTGAGCCACCGCGGCGGCACTTCGACTTGCTGTTGCGTTTGATCGAATATGCTATCCGTTCCTGCCATACACGTTCCTCACATTCGTGTAACCTTCTCTGTTATACAGGGTGTTGCACCTAAGCCTTTACACAATTTTCAAAAATTGGCTTTCTTACTGATCCGGAGTTCCCGGGTTCGAACCCGACCGCGGCGGCTGCGTTTTTATGGAGGAAAAACGCTAAGGCGCCCGTGTGCTGTGCGATGTCAGTGCACGTTAAAGATCCCCAGGTGGTCGAAATTATTCCGGAGCCCTCCACTACCGCGCCCCTTTCTTCCTTTCTTCTTTCACTCCCTCCTTTACCCTTCACTTACGGCGCGGTTCAGGTGTCCAACGATATATGAGACAGATACTGCGCCATTTCCTTTCCCCCAAAAAACCAATTATTATTATTGAGTTTTATAAGCGCTTTTTTTCCCGCATAGCATCGTCAGCTGTATAGCGCATCAGAATACAGCAAGGACATGTTAACTATCAGGCTGGTTAACTAATATTCAGTAGCTAACTTTCAAACTATTATTGTTAGGTTCATTATAATTATCGATACGCGTGTGGCCCACCATAAGAAATATCCATGTCAGTTTTGTAATTTCGAAAGCGTAGTTACCCACGGCGTTGTGGCAAAAAAAAAAAAAAAATATTGGCCACATCGCGATGAAATACATGCGCTTCCGAGAAGCTTGCAGGCAAAGCAACCTATCCAGTGCGCGCAACTCGTCGAAAAAGCCGAAATTTGTTGCACCCCAGCGCCGAGGGTAACCGCATTTTCGAAATTTTAAAAACTGATATGGATATTGCTTACGGTGTGCTATGCGGCTCTCAATAATTAATGAACCTAACAGTAATAGTAAGAAAGGTAACTATTCAGTATTAGTTAACCAGCCTGCTATAGTTAGCACGTCTTAGCTATATTCTGATACATTAAACCGCCGGCAGTGTTATGCGGAGAAAGCCTCTTTCTAAAAATTGTGTAAACTCTTAGGTGAAGCACCCTGTATTATCGGTGGGCTTTCTACTTACGCTCCACTACTGCAGCGGACATTCCAGGGCATGCGCGACTTGGCGTCTCTTTCTGCCAACCCAATTCAATTGAATTCAATTGATTTGTTTATTTGGATGGTTTTTAGAGCTAAACGATGGCGCTAGCAATTTGACTCGGCTCTTGCTAACGCTTGATACAGTTCAAACTTTGCGAATAAGAAAAGCAGTACGACGCAAAAGCAAGCAGTGAGAAAAAATAAATAAAAACAAAGATTGTTCACCGGTGTGAAAACCGATTTCGTAGGTGTTTACATGCGCTATAGCTTCGCCAGAACTTTCTTTAAACGTTCTGGTCCACGAGAACTGAACGAAATCAAATCAAATTTCAAATCAGAGATCAAATCACATTTCTGCCGGCCAGCCATCAGCGCACGTGTTTCTGGGCAAGACATGTGGCGTGGCGAGAAGGTTCTATCAACACCCAATTAAGAGATAAAGGTCTACGCTAACCGGTGATTTATACCAACTATTCCAGAAAACAGCCCAAGGTATACGAGGCGCATAAACTTGAACAACGTAGCGTGGTTAGGGCGCTCGACTACTGATCCGGAGTTCCCGGGTTCGAACCCGACCGCGGCGGCTGCGTTTTTATGGAGGAAAAACGCTCAGGCGCCCGTGTGCTGTGCGATGTCAGTGCACGTTACAGATCCCCAGGTGGTCTAAATTATCCCGGTGCCCTCCACTACGGCACCTCTTCTTTCTTTCCTCTTTCACTCCCTCCTTTATCCCTTCCCTTACGGCGTGGTTCAGGTGTCCAACGATATATGAGACATATACTGCGCTATTTCCTTTCCCCCAAAACCAATTATTATTATAATTATTACGTAGCGGCAAAATAAAAAAAACGAAAAGGCTAGATTACGGCGGATACGCATAATTGATGCTTGGCTTCTTCGGCGATAATCAATAAAAAAACGGATGTGCGACCTTCCCCAGAAAACTAAGTAACTGACTTCGGACACCAGCTTGCCCCCCGACTTCACCAACCTCGACAGACAATGACATCTCTCGCTCAGATTCGGCATGCTGTAGTTGTCAGTCAGCGAGTTTCGGACTAGCACGCCCGCTTCCCACTCCTGTGAACACCGCGCCTAGCCAAAGAGTAGACAGCACCTGGAATTCGTTTATTGATACCTACGACCCTTTGTACGAAACATTCTCCAAATTTAAGACCAGAGGGATAATAAAAACCCGGAAACGAGACTTTCCCCTCCCTCACCAACTTGCCCCCCGACTTCACCAACCTCGACAGACAATGACATCTCTTGCTCAGATTCGGCATGCTGTAGTTGTCAGTCAGCGAGTTTCGGACTAGCATGCCCGCTTCCCACTCCTGTGAACACCGCGCCTAGCCAAAGAGTAGACAGCACCTGGAATTCGTTTATTGATACCTACGACCCTTTGTACGAAACATTCTCCAAATTTAAGACCAGAGGGATAATAAAAACCCGGAAACGAGACTTTCCCCTCCCTCACCAACTTGCCCCCCCGACTTCACCAACCTCGACAGACAATGACATCTCTCGCTCAGATTCGGCATGCTGTAGTTGTCAGTCAGCGAGTTTCGGACTAGCATGCCCGCTTCCCACTCCTGTGAACACCGCGCCTAGCCAAAGAGTAGACAGCACCTGGAATTCGTCTATTGATAGCTACGACCCTTTGTACGAAACATTCTCCAAATTTAAGACCAGAGGGATAATAAAAACCCGGAAACGAGACTTTCCCCTCCCTCACCAACTTGCCCCCCGACTTCACCAACCTCGACAGACAATGACATCTCTCGCTCAGATTCGGCATGCTGTAGTTGTCAGTCAGCGAGTTTCGGACTAGCATGCCCGCTTCCCACTCCTGTGAACACCGCGCCTAGCCAAAGAGTAGACAGCACCTGGAATTCGTCTATTGATAGCTACGACCCTTTGTACGAAACATTCTCCAAATTTAAGCCCAGAGGGAAAATAAAAACCCGGAAACGAGACTTTCGCCTCCCGCACCAGCTTGCCCCCCGACTTCACCAACCTCGACAGACAATGACATCTCTTGCTCAGAATCGGCATGCTGTAGTTGTCAGTCAGCGAGTTTCGGACTAGCATGCCCGCTTCCCACTCCTGTGAACACCGCGCCAAGCCAAAGAGTAGACAGCACCTGGAATTCGTCTATTGACAGCTTCCACCATTTGAACAAAACTTTATCCAAATTTGCGACCCAAGAGGAAAAGGACTTTTCGGAGAAAACAGGATATGCTGCGAAGGGAAGGGCTGCGAAGGGAAAAATAAGGACCCCCACGCAAGCGGGGGGGGGGGGGGGGGGGGGGACAGAAAGGATACCGGAAATGAGAGAGAAAGCGCCCGAGAGAAGCACAAGTCCGAAATCCTCGGACAGAAATTTTGAAAATTCTAAATACTGTTCTGGAAACTTTGAAGGTAATGGCACATTCCTCAGATATGTAGCAAAACCGGTCTTTTAAAGGGTTTCCGTCGATCGCATCGAGCAGTGTAGAAAACGAATGGGGAGCGCTTTTGACGATAGGAAGAACGTTCATAGAAAACAAAATAAATGTAATACTCTTATCGGGTGATCTACGTATATATTCATTGTTGCAGTGAAATTTTATACCATATGAAAAAAATTGTTCTCCTAAACGCTTTCGCGTTCAAAAAATAAAAAGCTCGGACCGACTGGACGCAACGACAAATACCCAACAATTCTGGAGAAACATGACGGAAGCCAACAGTCACGTATTGCATAACGAACCTCTTTTTTCCTCCTTGTCTGTTCGAATCTGGACTTATAGCATTTTTTAACAGGAAAGAGCTTACGAACGCATTTTTTTTCAGATATTGTAAGATTTCACTATAACAATCATTATAGCCGCAGATCTCTCGTCGTCGGGCTTGCATTTTTTAGATTTCTTGCTATCGGCAAACGCGTTCCCCATTAGTTTTTTAATGAGTCTTACCTGCTCGATGCGAGCGACGCAAACAGTACAGACTTTGCTACATATCTAAAGAAGGGTCAAAATATATTCAATATTTTCATATAAGTACCCTACAGTTTTCCAATATACAAAATTTTTCTCGAAGAATGTTGGACATGGCAGCTCCAGTTCGCACAGGCGCGTTCTTCTATGATTTCGTGGACTGACATTCTTTAAATTTAATCATTTAATAAGCGACTTCAATAAATCAGTTTTCTTAATATGAACGGGTGTCTGCTAGCAACGCACGCAACAACGTCGCATTCGCGCGGTAGCGACTCGCGAAGCTGCATGCCCGAAGCGCTTGAGGTCGCGCGTTCAGAGAGGTGGAGAGAACATTGTGAAAGGGAAGGGGAGATGTCTCCCCCTCCTGCTTTTCCAATATTCTACTCTCAAGCAAAATAATAAAGTTGAGGAACGACGAAACAGAAAAACAAAAGGAAAAGACGACAGCGCCCCCTCTCCGCACGCGGCGGCGCCAGACCTGCGCGCTACTCGCAGCCGGCAGCTCGTCGATGGATATGCGAAGGCAGCAGCAACAGCAGCGAACGAACGATATAAAAGCGAAGAGGCATCGGAAGAAGTGAAGAGTAGATAAAGGATGAGGAGGATGAAAGGGAGAGGCAATGGACAGCGCAAGGAGGTGAGAGAGGGTTCTTAGAAAGAAGAGAAGGGAGGGAGGGAAGGAGGTGAGTTAGCGCGGCGGTGCACGGAGGGGCGCTCCAGAGCGTTGACCGCCGAAGAACACCCCCTAGGGCGAAGGCGACGAAGAAGGGGGTGCGACCTGGGGGCTCTTCTTCTTTAGTCGTCCCCCCCAACCCCCTCCCCCGCCCTCCTCGGTGCTTCTCTTGGGTGTATAGCGATGTACGAGCAAAAAAGGAAAAAGACAACGACAGCGACCCCCACTTTTTTACCCCCTTCCGAACTTGGGTTAGGCAAACAGCCCTTGCTTACCAGGGGGGGGGGGGGGGGGGGGGGGGGGGGGGGGCGAGTGTCTCTCCTCCACTGCGCTTCCCCTCCACAGCCGCAGGGGCGCAAACGGCAACTCATGATGCAAGAAGTGCATCGGTGCACCCACGGCCGAGACGAATGAGAGAAAAATAAAAATCATATAAAAGCGAAGCTTTGCGCCAGAAAAAAGAAACACGAAAGCACCTGCGGCTAGAAAGGCAAGCGTTACGCCGCTCCGAATGCTGCCTGTTGGTTGGTCGCGCTTGTTGTCAACTTGTCCTTGACTTCCGGAGAAGATGCCGCCTTTGCATGGGCAGAACGCCGATATGTGACTGTGCTGAGCAGGGGCCGGGGTTTGGTTCGAGGTTTGTCGAATACTCGCAATCACAGAGGCAAGGATATTTTGATCTGTAACAGTATATACGTGGCTGCGGTTATACGCCTCCACGATCAAGGGTTGTCCGCGTGCCTTGTAAGAATTTGAGAACCAGGATTTAAAACAGTCTGTGGTGCAGACCTTTGGGCCCGTTCGTACTTAATCTTGAGCAAAATGCAGAGAAGCAACAGGGAAGATGGAATTCTTGACAGCACAACATGTACAAGGGGTGGGGGTTAAATACGCAATGCGGGAAAGCCAATCAACAACTTTTTAAAGTTTCTTAATCGGCAAAGCGGTTGTAAATATCGAACTTCAAAAATGCGCATTTGAAAGCATGCTCATCGTCATGATGCCTGTGACTTTACAACCGCGTTGGCCGATTAAGAAAATTTTAAAACAGGCATCATGACGATGAACAAGCTTTCAAATGCGCATTTTTGAAGCTCGATATTTACAACCGCGTTGCCGATTAAGAAAATTCAAAAACAGGGCTCATCATCGATGTCGACGGCCGTCTACTTCGCAATATAACCTCTCTCCTAAATCCGAAATAAAAAGTTTATTAGTCAATTCAAGATAATTCATCGTCTAATTATTGATCCATATGAAGTACGTAATGTCCGCCTTGCTGTACAATGCAGATGAACAGACCACCCGACGTGTCTCTCGCAGTTTTTTAAAATAAAGCTCTGTAAAGGTTAAAAAAAGCACCTTGTATAACTTCCCAATGGTAGCAAAAAGTGCGTCCGATGGGTGGCTGCAGAAATTGGAAAGGACACTTAAGCTCCGCCTCAGGGGTATGATGCGAGAGCGTTAATGAGTTCATGCGTATATAGCCCATGCTGAATCGGTCATTCTCGCTTTTACATGCATTGGACCCCTGGGAGTCCTCATACCACTTCTTTCGCAATGGTGCACGCGCGCCGCGGTGGCTCAGTGGTTAGTGCGCTCGGCCACTGATCCGGAGTTCCGGGCTCGAACCCGACCGTGGCGGCTGCGTTTTTATGGAGGCGAAAGGCAAAGACGCCCGTGTGCTGTGCGATGTCAGTGCACGTTAAAGATCCCCAGGTGGTCGAAATTATTCCGGAGCCCTCCACTACGGCACCTCTTTCTTCCTTTCTTCTCTTAGTCCCTCTTTTATTCCTTCCCTTACGGCGCGGTTCAGGTGTCCGCCGATATGTGAGATAGATACTGCGCCCGTACTGCGCGACCCAAGTTGTTATTCGCAAGCAACCTCTCGCGATCCATCATAAATGTAACTGCCACCTGCCACGGTGGTCAATTTGCTCACAATCCGGTGGGCAGGTTATGATGGTGCCGCAAGGTCACGTGACCTAGGTAACCCACCTAAACTGCTTCTCCGGGGGATTCTTCGCTCTTAACGCCGACGACGCTGTATCTCCTGCTCAACGGGAGCCTTAACGCTGTCACGTTAAAATCTATAAATGTTAAAAAATGACCACCATGTATAACTTCCCAACGTCAGCAAGAAGTGCATCCGATGAGCGGCTGCAAAACGTCTTCGGTGGGAACCGCCGCTCAAGGCATGCCGAAGCATTCCTGGATGCGCTATGGCAGCGGGCGTTCGGCAGGGCACTCTCTTCTCGGAGGTGAGGGTGTTCGCCCTTGACTCGGCTCTCCATGTTTACATGTGCGGCGTGCCGCGGAAGTATTTTCGCGGTTCGCTCAGTGCGGCGGCGTGTGCTTTACGACAAATTATTCACATATGTCGCAAGTTTCGTGTTCATGGAACGCGTGAAATGCTTCAGTTACTTTTCTTCTTACTATTTTATATTTCATCGCGCATACCGCCCACGTGGCAGGATGAGTGACAGCAGGAAGAAAATGGCGACCAAGTTCGCGGAAGCCAGGTTGCCACGGCTATGGTATAGTCCGGAGAAGTGGACATTTGCATTGAAAGGCAGAAAAAACTACCGTAAACGATTGAATAAAGGCGGCCAACTAAACAATCAAAGGCACGAATTAAGCGCTCGGCGACTCTAGGCACCTTAGTGTATTGATCGAACCCGTATACTCTGAACGAAAGTCCATCGCTGAATGCCAACACACTTTCCCTTACTTTGCTTGGTTGATTCTTCCGTATAAAGGAAAACTAAAAGGAGTGTATATGTTTAAATTCGCTTTTGTACGGTAGTCCTTACATACTCGAACGGAACTGAATAGTGACAGTGCTGTGCAGAACTTTGCTCCTACTGCTTAGCACGATTAACGACCGAAGCACTCCTGAAGCCCCGGCAGGGTTTTAGAGGTTACAAATAACGGCCGTCAGTACTGCCACCGTTAAGCAGGACAAGCAAATTGTGAAAGTCCTCAGCCACGCATCTCTGTACCAAGGATGCCCCAATTCGTTCATATACTGGTTTATATCTGTCAATGACACTCGACCACGCAGTCTTCCTTATTACGGACTATACAAGTTACAACCGCCGGAAATGTCGTTGAACGTAGTAGTGAATCGGTTGTGCCTGCAGAAACACTGACTTTGTGCTGTATCAATGAGCACCCCGTCGCCGACGCGTATTCGTAAGAAGAAAGAAGAGAAATGAGTTTCAAAATGGCAGTTGAATGCGACAAGCCATCTAGGCTTCAGTGGCGTCGATATCTTGATTTCGAACTTTCCGTTATTCTGAAACTTTGGTCCCGTCGAGGCTCCCTTTAACCCGAACTTCGATATATCGATATCGAGAGTTTTAATTATTGAGACTCAATTGCATGGGCTAATACAAGGATTCGACTAAGGGCGATTTCGTTTGTCCCACGTCACTTTAACGCACCTCTGGTTGATTGCCTGCCTGTCAAGCAGGTAAAGCAGGCAACAGTGAACGACCCTTGGAACGCTCTTTCATTCCGTTGTGCCCTGCGCCATGTCACATGCCCATACGGGCTGTAGTTATAGAACGACCTTGCCAAGGTGAACGCCACTCGAGTCGCGTCTGTCAAGCTGCCGAGAAGAACGCCCCGGCATCAATCTGAGCGAGGCGGGAACCACCAGGAGAACATTCTGCAAACGACGCCCGACGCAAATAGCCACTGGTGACAGATGGCTGGTAATGAAACGGAGGAGAATTCACGGCGGAAAGATGTTCGACACAATACATGAACGAGCCTTGGCAGCAGGCATTTAGTGCTGTGTTAGTACGATAAAAAAAAATAGAGGTGGGGGGAGGGAACGACGCGCAGCATTATTGCGCGGAAGAGATGGGTCGGGTGATGAGGATGCGTCCCGAGTAAACAGGCGAGTGAAAACGCCGCGCAGGAGTCGCGGTGGTTTCAGAGAGGAAGAGAAACCGAAAGAGAAGGAGGAGGATGAAGAAGAGACGGAGAGGAGGTCTCACCATCCTACTACTTCATTGCTCTGCAGCCTCCGGGAGCACCGCCGACGCGAGGGGGAGAGAAAGGGTTAACGAATCGGTGAGGAGAAGCAGGAGCTGGCCTCTCTTTTTCTCCCCTCCTCCCCACCTGGAAGCCGAACTCCCTTTCCACTTCTCGGGGTGGCGATCGTAGCGCCCCCCACAGCCGCTTCCACGTGCTCCGTCTCCGGAAAGGGTGTTTGGTGCGCGTCGCTTCAGAAGCGCGGCCGGTACAGTGGAGTGTTCGTCGACGGCCGGACCTGTGCTGTGCGTGCGCGCCGTTCTTGTACGTGCTCCTGCCGCTGCTCCCTTCGGCCACCGTCTCGGACCCCGGAAAGGACGACCGCAGGATCTTGGTGCGTGGGGGTTTGCACCGAAGAGAGACACACGAGCGTCGTCCGACGGACCTCGGCACAGGCAGGCAGGAAGGAGGAGGGTTACGGCGCGAGGTAAGGGACATCAGGCACATCGCGCCGGCATCCACCAGCTTTTGCCGCACGACACCGCCGCGCACCAACACCCAACCCCCCCCTCGGAGGGCCTCATGCTTTGGCTCGCTGCTTGCCGCCGAGGAGGGGGTCGCAGGGCCGCCCGACTCCTGGGCCCGACCCGAGGATAATAAGGGTCCGTACACCGCCGAATCGCCGGCCTTGTTGTCACCGAGCTTGCTTGCTGCTCCTGTCGCATCACGCTCCTTCTCAGGTGGGTTTCTAGCTGCTGCCCTTGGTGGTCCCCATCGGGAGCCGATTGGCACGTGTGTAGTGCAACGATTCCTACCCGAGAGAACCGCCATTCCATTTTTTGACCAGCGCCATAGCTCGATGATCTTGGCCGGGAAGGCCATGCTCTAACCTCCAGTTGGCAAATAGGCATAGCGAGCGGTTTCGGTGACGACGACATTAGGCTTTGTTCTTATCAGACAGGTTAAAAACTGTCATCGGCCCCGTTAAACGTGTTGCTCAATTACTCTCCTATTTGCGATAATCGAATCGGAATTGAAAGGAATCGTTGTACTACATTCCGGCCCTGCCTTGCGCAGAATCTTTGTCGGACTAGAAAAGAGGGATGCTTCACATGCTGCTGCTGTCGCTTCTGCTTTTCGGCGTGTATCGCCAGCACTGCTGCTGCCGCTTTTGCTGCTACTGCCGCTGCTGCTGCCCATCGCTTCCGCTTCCATGCTGCCGGAGTCCGTTCAAAGCAAAAGGAGCCCCCCCCCCCCCCCCCCCCCCCCCCTCCAACCACCACCACGGCACCAGCCATGGCGGTTTTTGGCTGCCCGGTTGGTGCGAAGATGGTGGTGCCCCTGCAAGCGGGAAGGGGCCGCGTTCCACGAAAGCCTTTCCCTTTCCCTCCCCCAACACGGCGAGGGAAAGGAGTCTTGGAACCCCATTAGAAACGCACATGCTTTTCGCGGGGGAGGGGGCAACCACCGCCAGCCCTTTTGACGTTCCCTGGAGCCCACGTGCTTTTGTTTACTTAGCCGTCCACCCCCGCCGCGCCCACTTCTACGCTCGCGTACGCTACTTTCCGAGTGCACTGGGCGTCTTCGTCATCGCGACACTAATTCGAGGTGGGTTTCCGCTTTTGTTGGGGTGTCTAAATTTTTGTTTGGATATGTTGGAAGATGCAGAAGCTCGCTTCTTGCTTTCGCGTAGAGGCCCAGAAAGCCGGCTGTGTGTGTGTATATATTTATGAGGGAAGCCATCAGGGTCATATAAAAAACCCAAAAGAATATGTTTGTTCTCTTCTGAACATGTGCTATTAAGTGCTCTTGGTTTTTCAGATGACACCTGACACGCAACTTTAACGCCTTTGCGACCGCGTGATTTTGAGTCCATTTTAGTTTGGCGTTTTCTTTGTCCTTACCTATTCACCGTCATTGGTTCAGATAGTGATAGCGTCCGCATATAAATTTTAGACTATATATATATATATATATATATATATATATATATATATATATATATATATATATATATATATATATATATATATATATATATATATATATATATATATATATATATATATATAAGCAGACAAGGCAAATGAAATGAGGGGCTCGTTTGACAAACATATTATGGAAGCCAACAGTAACCGAAACCAAGGTGCATAGGGGAATGTTTGTAATGTTTTTAATTTGTAGTGCCAATCAATTGGTTTCAAAGAAAATTACTTATAAAGCAGCAGAAAAAACAATCATGCCGCCGGTGGGATCCGAACCCATGACCTCTGAATATCGCGTCCGGTGCTCTACCAACTCAGCTACGGCGACGGCTGTCCAATCTGCTGCTTTTGTGGGTATTTATGTTTTGCGTGTAAGCGAACTTTGAGAGTGTTCACCAGCGCCACCCTCGTCAATAGTGGCGGCGGACGTAGCACGTCCTGTATACCGGGAGTGTGACCTAGAACGTCATCTAACGACGAGGGCGGAAACTGTGCGAGATCCCTCTTATGCTACCTATGGCATCAACACTGCCAGAACCGAGACCCCCGTTAAGCTATTAGCAGACGAGGCAAATGAAATGAGGGGCTCGTTCGACAAACATATGAAGGAAGCTAACAGTCACCGAAACCAAGGTGCATAGGGGAATGTTTCATTTCTTTTTTTTTAATTTGAAGTGCCAGTCAATTAAAGAATAATACTTCAATTAATCTGTCGCTTAAGAAAATTACTTATAAACTAGCAGAAAATACAACCATGTCGCCAGTAGGATCGGAACCCACGACCTCCGAATATCGCGTCCGGTGCTCTACAAACTGAGCTACGGCGACGGCTGTCTGCTGCTCTCGTGGGCATTTTATGTTTATTGGATATATATATATATATATATATATATATATATATATATATATATATATATATATATATATATATATATATATATATATATATATATATATATATATATATATATATATATATATATATATATATATATTCTGAAGCATCAGAGCGAGCAGTCCTGGATTCTCGCCAACAGAGAATTCGATGGGAAGCCTCTGTGCGCTCAGCGACGCGGTCTGCTATAAATACTCGCCTGTATTCGCTATGTCGCCGTTCGATCGGCTCGCTGCACACAATGTAGCAAGATGAGTGCTAGGCTTTTTCGCTGGCTTCTTTTTTATCATTACTGTTTTTCTTTCGATCGAACCAGTTGCGCGCTTGGTGGCTCATTTCTTGAGGCCGAGAATTCTCGAAAACTCCCACAGCCCTCTTGTAGCCATTGCACGGCCGGTAGACATTTATAACCTTACGACACGCAAGGCACTGAAGGTGTGTCCCACGGAACACGAGGCCTCGAGGAGCGAGTACAGACTCAGAAAGAAAAGGGTTTGTGAACAGTAGCGCACTGCTTTCCTTAGATCACGGTGATAATGCAAAGGTGTTGGTACCCGCTTCCATTACTTTTGTGATTAATTTTTCCTTCCGCGCCTTTGCTGGCATTCATGCGAGACATTGTTAGTGCACAACGTGGTTTCCGCGACGCGACCTCAGACGGAGGTAGGTTTACGTGCAAAACGCAGCCATGCATGATCCGTTGGCCAGCGTGCGCTATTATGCACAATGCGTGCTGCTGGCACCAAAACCTATTGTTTAACAAGGCGATCTAAGGTTTTTGAACTCGAACACTATGCCGCGCTGTGCGATTTCACAACCATTGGCTTTTATTTTATTATAAAAAAGGCCCACCAACTTATCTCCGTTTCCATTACTGCATAAAAGTCGAGAGCAGTTGGGACCACATTGTCGTCGGTGGGACGTCCTCGGGAGATCCCGTGCACGTCCCGTCTCTCATGCGTCTTTCGGCTCAGCCAAAGAGGAACACGGGAAAACGCGTGGGTGCATTATCTTCGGCAAGGAGTTGGACGTCGGTACCCTGATGATACCATTTATCGCATAATGCATTTTGAGACGAGGCTTAGGCTTGAAGGTTATTATTGCTATTGTTGTTTGCTGCTGGCACATGCGTCATACATTTACGGATGACTTTTGGCGCGTCTTCGACGCTGCGTCGTTTGTAGCCTGCTCGTAGTGCAGTTTGGCAGAGGTCGTTGCGTATATAATGCATTTTACCAGCACTTTCTTAAGTTTTGCGGCGATTGCGATTACCTCATACAGTGCTCATGTTGTACATTGCATAAGCAGTGGCCGTCCCACTGCACGCTGCGTTGTTGTCCGTCTGTAACGAATACGCAGTGCACATATCAAACCGGGATAAACGAAATATGATATGTATATAAATGAAAATGCTGACCTTTTCTCAAGCCAGCATGGGTCTAACATGATGGTTGATGCACGAGAACTGAGTACGTTCACAAAATTAAGCTAGCTTGGCTTGGGTGCGTTTTCTCTTTCTGCATTCTTTTGTCTCTCCCATCCCTGTTCTGTCCCGCACTGACTCCACCTGTTGGCCGAAAATTGCAATATTTTAGCTATGTCCTTAGCTTTTAGCTATGTCCTTAAGGTTTCCTTAGCTTCTTACAATGCTGAAATATCTCAGCTCCGTGATTTCTTTATGACCCACGCTTATATATAGCACACTTGCTTTTTGCCTCAGATTCGTGTCTACATCTAAGACCCGGGTTCGAACCCGACTGCGGCGGCTGCGTTTTTATGGAGGAAAAACGCTAAGGCGCCCGTGTGCTGTGCGATGTCAGTGCACGTTAAAGATCCCCAGGTGGTCGAAATTATTCCGGAGCCCTCCACTACGGCACCTCTTCTTCCTTTCTTCTTTCACTCCCTCCTTTATCCTTTCCCTTACGGCGCGGTTCAGGTGTCCAACGATATATGAGGCAGATACTGTGCTATTTCCTTTCCCCAAAAACCAATTATTATTATTAATATTCTACATCTAAGAAGCTGATGCTGGCTTCTTTATAATTATAACTAAACTATTGCTAATGGAAGCGCTGACTTGTCCAAAATGCACTGTTCCAAGCTGGAACATGCAAACACCTGTTCGAAAAGAGCAGATGTTTTGACACAGCTTCCTTTGTAGAAGCCGGAGCTGACGTCGATAAGCGGATTAGACGAAAGCGCATATTTGCGTCGCCCTCCTAGCTAGTCCGCCTACGCGGCTTTCAAAGCCTGCAGAAACCCGGTAGTCTGTGAAGACCATTCATGGACTGGGCGGCCGGTCCTGTTTCTGGAACGGCGTCTCGTCGCAGGCAAGACAGCCATGTCTAATGGAATAACGTCCGGAGAACGCGCATCGGGAAGTTCTTCGGATAGGACTGCAGGGCATTGTCTCTGTTATCCTTTATTTTAGTAGCCCTAATCCGCCCTGACAGTTAAAAAAAAATAGAAGAAACGTCTCCATGGTATGTCTGAGCAAAATATGGCGCTTAAAGAGTAATCGATTAAGGAGTGGACCGTTGATGATGATGTTAAAAAGCGTTTCTGAAAAAAAAAGAAGGTGCGTGGGTGCTAGGCTGAAAACTAGAGAGAGAGAGAGTTCACGTTAAGCCATTTGCTCTGGTCATTCCAGGCAACTGAGTTATGCTTCCCAGCTATAGCGCGGTGCTGCAGGAGGCTGATGGCTCCATCATTCACATCTTGAGGTCCATGTGTGTGTGCTAGAGAGTATCGTGCAAGCGTATTGTGCAACACGTCCCAAAGCTTCTTGTATAGGCAGGTCTGATGCCACTTACACCTGGAATTGCATAATTGCGCTGAACTGCAGGACATTTGCACTCGCGCATTGTAAGTTAGACATGACCGGAATGCCAGCAAAAACCTTTCTTTCGCTCAAGAGCAGTCGATCAAATAAAAAGCCAGATATGAGACATATAGCGAGGACACAGCCGTTTCCACGATTATCTAGTCAGCGATGATCAGTGCTCCAAATTGGAAGGAATATTTGAGGCGCGAATTGATTATCAAAGACAGCCGAAGGCTAGACGGACGTTAGAGGCGGCAGGTATGTGAGTTCTTCGTCTATCAAGCTCACCGGCAAATAAATTAAACTGTTAGGTGAATCATAACGAGCCATTTTACGCTGTGATGGCGCACACTTTAACACGCGGGAAAACAATCATAGTTTTATGAGCGATCCTGTCTACTCGTCGTAGGTAATCTTTTGCTATCCTTGTGCTGTCGTCCACATGTTAACCAAAGTTTGGTTTGCAATGGTTACGAAGTGTTAGCGTGCGTGTACCCTGTCATTGAGATCTGGGATGTATTCATTTAGTGCATAAGAGACATGAAGGACTTATTACAAGTACCAACTGGTCAAAAAGTCAGCCTGTCCTGGCAAAGGCAAAATGTATGGACACGTCTTGCAGGGTGTCGTTGGGTGGGGCATTCTTATGCACCATGCATTGACTGAACTTATATGAAATATTTCATTGAAGTTCAAAAGTTTCTCGTTTGTGGAGGCCGGTCGTCATCCCCCTCCCCCCCCCCTCCCCGCTCTCCTATCCGGTTTTAATTGGATACGGTTTGCCACTCTAAACTGAAAGCCACTTACATTTGGCGTATTAACGCAGAAGCTAGGAATGCCATCATGCGCCGGACTCGGGATGACACTTTTTAAAGGTTTACGGTTGGCTAGTAATAATAATAATAATAATCGGTTTTTCGGGAAAGGAAATGGCGCAGTATCTGTCTCATATATCGTTGGGCACCTGAACCGCACCGTAAGAGAAGGAATAAACGAGTGAGTGAAAGAAGAAAGGAAGAGAGAGGTGCCCGTAGTGGAGGGCTCCGGAATAATTTCGACCACCTGGGGGTCTTTAGCGTGCACTGACATCGCACAGCACACGGGCGCCTTAGCGTTTTTCCTCCATAAAAACGCAGCCTCCGCGGTCGGGTTCGAACCCGGGAACTCCGGATCAGTAGCGGTTGGCTGCAGTTACAGCATTGCCGTCTTTTTACGAACTGAAGTCGAGAGATGTCCTCACCGAACTCCTGCTCTCCGAGAAGCAAGCTGGATGGAGAAATGACTCAAGCACATTTATGAACACTGAACGGGGGAATACTGAGGTCATACCACGGACTCGCTGCGACGCTAGCCTGCATCAATTGCTCTGGGATGCCTTGCGATTCACCCGACTCCTCCGAAGCCGCGCTGTTATGCGCGGACCTTTCGTCCATACCGTATAAGGCATGGCCACGGTCGCCGCGGGCATATAGGAAACCAGACAGAGGAGAGTCATCTCTCAACCACGTAGCTACACAGCCGCACACGTAGCCAGGATCACGTCCAAGGATATGTTCTGCTCGCAGGAATGGGAAGCACGTTCGACGCGACAAAGACCGGCCATCGCTAATGTCCGGTGCCGCGCGATCACCGCCGCCTCTCTGTAAGTGGAAAGGGGGGGGGGGGGGGGTTTACGGCGACCATATGCTTGCGCAACCTCCTCCATGCACGGACAGCGACGCATCGCGTCCGGTCTGGCGTATGCGGTATGAGACAACGGTTCTTCTCCCTTTGAGAGGCTCTATACGCCGACTGAAGTGCTAGTGTATATACGAGCTTGATGTACCGAGAATGGGAAAAGGCTGATTTGTGAGGTGACCGAAATGAGAGGACAAAGAGCTATGGGCGGCAACGCGCCCTTCATCCGGATGCTCTCGCACCGTTATCTCGGGCTTCTAAGATACCTATAAGCGCGTAATTTAGGTCGGATTTTTTTTCTAAACGAATTTCGTAACTTCATTCGCTGAAATAATGATTCCATTGAGGTGACTGCGACTTAATAAGATTCAAGACTTTGAAAGACTAATAATGAGCTCCGTATCGTCGTTTTGGTGTTGCGTAACCATGCACAAGGTCCTGAGGCGGAATTTTGCAAACGCGCTACGGGGTTTTTTTGAAGAAATGATTTATTCCACTATTGCGTCTATTCTGCGATGTGCAATGCGTGTTAAGTCCGTAGTCCTGACTTGAATTTCACATGACCATGTGCAAGTCCGACTTGGTGATATTCCAGATGATATCAGCAGGAAGTGTGATACAGGGTGACCGATGGTGCGTCGGGGGTAACGGAGCCGATTACGAGACTGAAGGCAAGCGTATGCTATGGAGGTGGCAGAGAGTCAGGCCGGCGAATGAGGTAGGAAAGTTTGTAGGGATAAGTTGTCCACAGCTGGCACAGGAAGTGGTTAATTGAATGTGAATGGGAGAGGTCTTTGTCGTGTAGTCGACTTGGTTGGTTTGATGATGGTGATGATGACAATGTGGAAGCTGTGGAGCTGCAGCTGTTCACCAAAAGGGGTGATCTGGCGTCATCAAGCCGTCGATAATACAGCGTCCATTTTTGCAGCTCCCCAATTTCTATACAACTGTCGCGGATGTAGATGAACTCCCTGCCTTGATTCCAGACCATTTATTCGAAAGAAGCGCTCAGAGTGCAGGCGAAAATTCACTCGTAAGTTCTGTTTTCAGGTGGTATCGTTATATGCTCAGGCGGGAAACTTAAACTGCAAATTTGGTATGAGAGAAACGAGGGACAACTGGTTGGGAAGCCTTGAAGCGCTCACAACTCTCAGATTCAGATGTGACTGAAGTAATAATAATAATAATAATTGGTTTTGGGGGAAAGGAAATGGCGCAGTATCTGTTTCATATATCGTTAAACACCTGGACCGCACCGTAAGGGAAGAGATAAAGGAGGGGGTGAAAGAAGAGAGAGGTGCCGTAGTGGAGGGCTCCGGAATAATTTCGACCACCTGGGGATCTTTAACGTGCACTGACATCGCACAGCACACGGGCGCCTTAGCGTTTCGCCTCCATAAAACCGCAGCCGCCGCGGTCGGATTCGAACCCGAGAAGTCCGGATCAGTAGCCGAGCGCTCTAACCACTGAGCAGTGTTAGGTATTGCTTGGTGTTCGGAGAACTTACCGCTGGAAGCACCTTTCAGGCGTTCTTCCGCTCATTACCACGCGTCCAGTGTTGTAAGCTGAGCAGCGGGTACTAAGGCACATCGGAAGAGAGTTCCTTTTGCTAAGTGAGCCTTCTTCTCAAGTTTCTTAACAATAATAATAATAATAATAATAATAATAATAATAATAATAATAATAATAATAATAATAATAATAATAATAATAATTGGTTTTGGGGGAAAGGAAATGGCGCAGTATCAGTCGCATATATCGTTGGACACCTGAACCGCACCGTAAGGGAAGAGATAAAGGAGGGGGTGAAAGAAGAGAGAGGTGCCGTAGTGGAGGGCTCCGGAATAATTTCGACCACCTGGGGATCTTTAACGTGCACTGACATCGCACAGCACACGGGCGCCTTAGCGTTTCGCCTCCATAAAACCGCAGCCGCTGCGGTCGGATTCGAACCCGAGAAGTCCGGATCAGTAGCCGAGCGCTCTAACCACTGAGCAGTGTTAGGTATTGCTTGGTGTTCGGAGAACTTACCGCTGGAAGCACCTTTCAGGCGTTCTTCCGCTCATTACCACGCGTCCAGTGTTGTAAGCTGAGCAGCGGGTACTAAGGCACATCGGAAGAGAGTTCCTTTTGCTAAGTGATCCTTCTTCTCAAGTTTCTTAATAATAATAATAATAATAATTGGTTTTGGGGGAAAGGAAATGGCGCAGTATCTGTCTCATATATCGTTGTACACCTGAACCGCACCGTAAGGGAAGAGATAAAGGAGGGGTGAAAGAAGAGAGAGGTGCCGTAGTGGAGGGCTCCGGAATAACTTCGACCACCTGGGGATCTTTAACGTGCACCGACATCGCACAGCACACGGGCGCCTTAGCGTTTTGTCTCCATAAAAACGCAGCCGCCGCGGTCGGGTTCGAACCCGGGAACTCCGGATCAGTAGTCGAGCTTCCTAACCACTGAGCAGTGTTAGGTATTCCTTGGTGTTCGGAGAACTTACCGCCGGAAGCACCTTTCAGGCATTCTCCCCCTCATTACGACGCGTCCAGTGTTGTAAGCTGAGAAGCGGGTACTAAGGCACATCGGAAGAGAGTTCCTTTTGCTAAGTGAGCCTTCTTCTCAAGTTTCTTAGCACAATTTTTCCTTGCATATATACCTGAGAGTAGAAGATAGATATGATGAACCAGTCACCTCGTCTGATTGGAGAAAAAAAAAGATCAATTTTCGATATCAGTTAATTTTTGTAGTTTGCGTTTACGTGGGTAACTTTTTTTTTTGTCTTTTTCGGCACGATAAAAGGCCTGAAAATTTTCCATCCACTACACTCTTCTAGTAACTTGAAAAAAACCAGTCACAAAAGACAAGGGACAGGAGAAGGAGTGTACACGCCACAACGACTGGACGTTGTGGCGTGTACACTCCTTCTCTTGTCCCTGGTCTTTTGTGACTGGTTTTTTTCAAGTTACTATGAACCAACTGGCCCACATTTCAACCCTTCTGTACGCTCTTCTATTTCTTCTGCTCACATCATCTTCAACTGTTATCTGAACGCGTGGCTTTTGCAGAACCTAACGAGCGTTTTGCCCCTTATAATTTATAGCTCAACGCACGCAAGGCAAGCGCGGAGTGTTTCTAGTTATACACGCTGACTGAGCAAGCAGATCGCTGCGATGGTATATAGGACCAGAACACACACACACAGAAAAAAAAAATCTGCCGAACGGAAAGAAAAAAAACGTAGGAAAAGAAAGAATGGAAGAACCAACGAAGGAAAGAAGAAAAGTCGTAAAGAAGGTAGGAAGGGACAAAGAAAGAGAAACAGACGTGCTTGCTGCTGCGTCGTATACGAAATCCTTTAGGCAGTGCCGCTGATCACGTGTCTATGCTCTCCTCTTTCTTTTGTTTCCTGCCGCCGGGCTCTTTTTCCAGCGCATGCGCACTGAAGTGCCATGTAGTTACGCAACGCTGGTATCATTTCCACGTGTAGCTCCGTATCTACCCCGTCTGCCGTCCACGTGCAACGCTTGGATGATCTCAAGCAGAGAGTGTTACACGCATGTCGCGCATATTTTCTCCGTTCGAACGGGATCTTGCTCGTCTGTTTTTATTTTCCTATTTTTTATTCCGGAAGGTGGGGGGGGGGGGGGGGGGGGGCGGTATGGTTTCGTATAAGGAGAGCACAGAGCGCTCCTGAGGTCGGGCGGCTTTATTCCTCGTGTATGCGGAATAAATATATTTTGCAAAGAACATAAATTGTGTTGACGGAGGTTAAAGTAATGAGGCATATGTTTGGTACCTCGAGATGCTGGGCTGGGAGAGAGAGATCTGGCCCGATGTGGCTAATTCGGTGGCAGCATCCGAAGCCGAGGAATCGCTAATACAAACAATAAGCACAGGCAACAAGATAAATCTGTTTCTCGCGTGTACTGCAATGAATATGCAGGGTGGGGCGTTATTCTTGATGATGGCACTCATCATTCGTGTTCACGGTAGAGAGTGATTTTGACGGAGTGCTTTGTGAGAGCCAGACGACATGTTGGAGACATCCGCACATTTGGTTAGAATCACTTTGACTGTCATGCTTTAAATCAATTGGTTATCACAGGTTCATGCAGGTTTATATATCTATTTATCAGTTACTTACGTTGTGCCTTGAGGGCATTGTTGTTGGCGGTATGTTGAAGAAATAGCAGTCAGTGAACAAAACAAAATAATGGTACAAAAGGTCAGGTTAGGGTCACCTTTGACCTTCGGCTCAGGCAACCTTTTGCTTTGGTGAGAGGCTGCTTTCCACGCGTCAGTGTTGGTTCTGTTAGCTGGGATGTGGGCCGCAAATTAGTGCCTCTTCTTCAGAGGTGCTGTTTTGTGCTGCTTCAAACTGAAATGATGTCATAGGCGCTGTATGCATAGAATATACAAGAGCATAACTGGCCGGCATCCTCCACAACTGCTCAGTTGCCGCTATTTTGTTATTAAACATTCAACAGAATTTGCTTCTGTGGCTTTCATCGCCACCCTGAAATTAAGTGTACGACTGATCCCCCTTTTTTTGAAAGGGACCATAAAGGGATATTTGCGAGTATTTTTTATAAGAGCTTATGTGACACTAACATTGCCTCTAAGAGCCGTGTCAAATTTTCTTTGTGATTTTTTCAAATTATTTTTTAATTTATTTGCCATCGCACATTTTTTTTTAAATGGCATCACTTGTATGTTTTTAGATTCCAGTGAACTAACATGAGTTTCGCCAAAATTTTTTGTAACTACTTCTTCGGGTGGCGTGGATATATAGTCACAGTAACTAGTCAACTTTCTGTGGCAGGGTCGCTATAGTGCTCAGGCGTCGTCAGCGCCTGAACTGCACACTCCCAACGTTAGGGGAAAAAAGGCCCGTCTCCTTCTCGTCACAGCCTAGCCTCTGCTGCAGTGTCACAGAAAGTTGACCACGAGTGTTGAAATTTCTCTTAGTCCGAGCACACTGGCTTCAATACCTCAACTCTGAATACGATCACTTCCGGAATGCTTTCGAATCATCTTTTCTCCGAAAACTGCGCTCATTTTAGCTTGTATACGGGGAATTCCTGAAAGCGAGAACTATAATTCTTCGAACGACAAAGTCACGAGCCTACCTCTCTCACGAACCCGGACTGCTTCCGCTTGCCCTTCCTCTCAATTGATGCACCCGTAAGCACATATCTTGGTTCGCGGAAGTTCGCCTGCCTATGTGGTGGGTGACCCCCCCCCCCCCCCCCCCCCCCCCCCCTTCTCCTTGGCTCGCCGAGTACACAACACAATGGAGTGGCGGCGAATTTTCCGACCGCAATACAAAACGCGCCCAGCGCGTAATCATGCTGGCGTCAGTGATTTTTATCGCGCAGTGAACGGCTACAGCTACGCAGCTCTTTGCGCGTGTGCGGTGTTACATAACCCACATGTCTATGTGCGTGCGCTAGCGAGAGAGGGCGCGCGCGAAGCAAACGATGCAGCGGCCACGAACCAACGCGTAGTACACACATATATATGCGCGCGCGCTATGGGCGCGCGAATCACCGGAGCACGCCTGATTAAGGCGGTTGCGCAACGAGCGGCCGAGGAATTCGTTCTCCGATGCGCGCACACGAGACGGTGCTTGGATGGGCCGAAAGAGCGTGCTGCGTGTGTGGGATAGACACGAAAATGGTCTATAGACAGTCTATAGACTTCTTATAGACTATTGCCCTACTGTAGATATTTCTTTTTGTGTATTCATAGTCTAAAGACTGTCTATACACAAATGTCCACTAAAAGTGTACTGCCATAAACCTATAGATTGTCGATAGACTGTCTATAAGATTTGTATTGCCTATATACTGTTTTCTAGGGCTTGTCTATAGAAAGTTATAGATATTATAGACAGAAGTCTAGTAATAGAAGTAGTAGAAGACCTTTATTCGGCCATAATTTACAGGCCGAGCAACAGAAGTGTATGGACAGTCTATAGACTGTGTAAAGATTTTTTTTTTTGTAAGGAAGCTGTCCGAACTCTCTGGAGAGAATGTTGTTTGCGCCACACAACTCTGTTTAGGAAAAGTTAAGAGAAAAACACCCGCTTAATCTTGCGACTTCACGTTGAGATGCGAACGCGTGCTTATTTAGTGATACCTCAAATTCGCGATGCTAGGGAATTGTATACGATGGTTGAATCCTTGCAGTGAGTAAAGGTCTGATGGGTTCTTTCTTTCCCATCATGCCGCGGAGCGGAGGTTGCCGTGGCTTGTGTAATACCGACATAGCACAACTTGTGCCCCAGAGGTGAAACCCGACAAAGACGAAGGTCTATAGACAGCTAGCGTGAAGTTTATATACTAATTATTTACACTGCATGGTACGCGAGCTACAGAACGGAATAAGTTTTGTCTGTTTATACTCAGGGACAACTTTCCGTAGCACTGGGTGTTCACTGTTCGGGCTATAGGGGCGTTGGAGTTAAAGGGGGTAATTGGAGAGATGGTGCGGGGTCGCTGATGCATCCCCACTCACAACAGCATGGGGACTATAGGGCCGTCTCCTTCCCTTTCCTACCTAGCCACTGTTGCAGTGCCACAGAAAGTTGACCTCCTCGGCAGTGTCGATGGTGCTGGGAACCGAATCGTAGCCTACAACGGTGGATCAGGATCGCGGGCTTGGTTTTAAGACCTACGAACCCGGTCCACGATCAGTGGATACCCAATCACATAATCAGAGCTATAATAATAATAATAATAATTGGTTTTTTGGGAAAGGAAATGGCGCAGTATCTGCCTCACATATCGGCGGACATCTGAACAGCGCCGTAAGGGAAGGGATAAAGGAGAGAGTGAAAGAACAAAGGGAGAAGGAGGTGCCGTAGTGGAGGGCTCCGGAATAATTTCGACCACCTGGGGATCATTAACATGCACTGACATCGCACAGCACACGGGCGCCTTAGCGTTTTTCTCTTCGTCCTCCTCGGTGGCGCAGAGGCAGCGCGTCAGTCTTATAATAATCAGAGCTGGAATTTGCTGATTCTGCAAGGAAATGTGCTCATTCCATAAACTCGTGCTCGCTTCTGGAATTGAAAACTAAGCATTTTGACAGATTTGCCGGTCTGGTTGGGTTTGAAGACTGCACATCTCCAACCAAAAATTGTAGCTTTAACCCAACGTATCGAAGCCGGCTCGGCTCCTTCATCAGGGGTGACTGAGGGCAGTAGCTAGCGTCTTTTAAGTATGGGGGGGAAAGGGGGGGGGGGTCAAAGTAAATACGCTGCACTCTAATACGCCAATATGGACCGTAAAAAGGAATCAAAATCCCCGCTAGCGCACTGCCTTTTATAAAAAGGAATGGTCTAGTGGGCAGCTTGCCCCCTTTTCAATGCTTTGTTTGGAGTGTACGATAGAAAATATACCGCTATATAACAAATCTTCTCTCGCACTCTGTTGACTTCCCTGTGCACTAAAGTGGTTGCGTATGTAAGATTTTTGCCACAAGATGGTTCTACGTGACGAGGCGTATAGTATAGCATGCTTGAAAGATGGACGTGCCAAACAGCCTTATTCTTGCGTGCTCTACGCATATGCTAATATCATTTGTCCGCCTTTTCCACGCTGCTACTGACTTTCTGCAAGATCTCGTTTACTTCCAGAAGTTAAACCTTCAGCTCTCGGAAAGTCAGTGAAATCCTGCAGAAAGTCAGTTGACGCTGTGTAAGGAATGGAAAAGGTAGAAGGCGCACCACGTACACGTCAACTTTGCTACTAAAAATGAAGTGAGGTATTAGATAAGATTCGCTTTTAATCGCCCACGACTGAAGCGCGGTCTCGCCGCCGGCCTCTTCCGGGTCTTAATAATAATAATAATTGGGTTTTTGGGGAAAGGAAATAGCGCAGTATCTGTCTCATATATCATTGGACACCGGAACCACGCCGTAAGGGAAGGGATAATGGAGGGAGCGAAAGAAGAAAGGAAGAGAGAAGTGCCGTAGTGAAGGACTCCGGAGAAATTTCGACCACCTGGGATCTTTAACGTGCACTGACATCGCACAGCACACGGGCGCCTTAGCGTTTTGCCTCCATAAAAACGCAGCCGCCGCGGTCGGGTTTGAACCCGGGAACTCAAGAAAGGAAGAAAGAGGTGCCGTAGCGGAGGGCTTAATAATTGGTTTTTGGGGAAAGGAAATAGCGCAGTATCTGTCTCATATATCATTGGACACCGGAACCACGCCGTAAGGGAAGGGATAATGGAGGGAGCGAAAGAAGAAAGGAAGAGAGAAGTGCCGTAGTGAAGGACTCCGGAGAAATTTCGACCACCTGGGATCTTTAACGTGCACTGACATCGCACAGCACACGGGCGCCTTAGTGTTTTGCCTCCATAAAAACGCAGCAGCCGCGGTCGGGTTCGCACCCGGGAACTCCGGATCAGTAGCCGAGCGCGCACACCACTGAGCCACCGCGGCGGGTCTTCGGGGCCTTGCAAAACGGCGATCCGCCGCCGATTATTCTTTAGCCTCCGGAGCACGCACCTGCATGGGCCTCTGCTGCACCTCCAAGAGAGGCCATTGCCACGCGCTAAGCAAACTTCCACATCAACGAACCATCTTCAACCCCTTCACGCCATGTTTCTCCTCTCCCGATGCGAAATGCCATGGTCAAGTGTACCACGACGCCCAACGGGCGGGCAAGCGCGTCGTGCGCGTTTACTTGAAGGAACGCCGCGCGCCGCGTCTCTTTCTTCTCTGCGCCGTTGTTGTTTAGTGAGCCCAGCGCTGACTTTTAATTAAGGCTGCCCCGCGAAGAGGCTTCTTTGTTCTGCTGTGTCCGCGTGCCTGGAGGAGAAGCGTCTCGCCGCGTTTGCTCCAAGGAGAAGCTTTTCAGCGCCGGGGATGGGAGGAGGGCGGAGCGCCGGTTGGTTGTTTTCGTTTTGTACAGGTTATACGCCTGCGATCCGTCTCGGAATAGTTGTGTGCAGCGCGGCCGAAGGCGCGAGGCCGGTGTATCTGTGCGCTGACACTCATAGCGTCACAGCGCATAGCGTGCAAACCCAAATACTATGCTTCGTTTTAAAACGAGCGGCTGTACAGTTGAACCTCGTTATAACGAAGGTGAACGGGCCTGCGGTTACTTCGTTGTAAGCGAACCTTCGTAATAGCCAGCGTTAGCCGAGCTTCCTAGGGGAATCGTCGTCCCTTCGTTATGTCCATTATTTCGTTATAAAACCATTTCTTTGTAACGATGTTCGACTGTGCTTTAGTTTTAAGTGAGTGAACATAAAACAGCGTCTTTTCATTTACTACGTTGATTTCTTTAGGCGTGTTTTGAGCTCCTCGCGCATCTGCAGGCGCGTGGTTTCTGCAAGCAGACGACGAACAGTGTTCTTGGCTTTGATCATACCAGTTCCAAAAGCTCGCCGGTAGATCCCGTCTTTTGGAATCCGACGTGCTGGTTGTTCTAAAGACTCGAAGGCTAGCTGACTGTCAAATGTCGCGACACCCGCGGCCTTGAAATGAACTGCTCAGCGCTGCTCAATACATGATTGTTGTGGAGAAAGAAAAGTTTCCGGACGCCACTTGTAGCTTCCTGCCCGGATCACAGGTGGCGCCTCCGTCAGGAAAACATCCAGGAATTGGCCGCAGGTCATGAGCGGATTTCGATTCGGAGTTTCATAGCTGGCTGGATAAACCAACTATGGCAAACTAGGTGAGCGAGCACGTTCTGGGAGCTAGGCACACTTTTTATCAGCAGGGAAAGCCGGTCTGGTCACGTGGCCAACTTCCAAAAACGCAATTAGAACCAAATCGAATCTGATTGTTCGAATTAGTTTCTAGTAGGCTGAGTTTCTTTTCCAGGAATAATACTTTCTGCGAGGATAGTTCGTAAAAGCGCGCGAAAAATACAAGGTCATTAAAAATGCCTTAGTACGAATCCCACAGGTACACAGCTGAGCACGCGTCTGTGGCATTCGCACTCGTTTTAATCTCCTTGTGCCTTTCTAGCAGTTTTTGAAGAATCACAGCGAATGCTTGGGTGTGTTCGTTCGCGTTCCTTTAGCCGTTGGTGCGCTGTTTCGTTAGTTTGAAGATTCACTTCCATTCAGTGAGGACCGCTTGTGTTTCTGGAATTTCCAACCCGTGGTCCTTTGACGGGCGGCTACATAGCTTCCACGTCGCTGCAAGGAACTAACACTGGGACGGAGTTTAGCTCCTTTACATCTATACGGATAGACGGAGCGCAGTTTGAGCAGGCTGGAGGGGGGGGGGGGGGGGGATGCTGGCAGTTTCTCGCGTGAGGAGACGGGGGGGGGGGGCGGTACTGGCCAGCCAGCGCATGCATGCAGGCCCGAAGCGGCCGCGCGCTATGCTCGCGATCACTCACCGCTGGCAACAGCTGTTGCCTCTCACGTCGTCGGTCGGTCGTCGTGCAGCGGGGCCAGCCTCATTTGAATACGGAGCCGGGCGAGATGATGGCGGCGGCGACCAGGAGGACGGCGGTCGCTCACGAAGATCGCCGTTGCATGCGCCTCGGCTGGCTCCGGGAACGCTTTAAGTGTACGAGCAAACGGGCTGCAGGAGGAGGGTTGCAAGGTACGGGGCAGGGTTAGTGCACGGTTTTGCAAGGCTACGCGCGGGACCCGCCTGTGTAAACAACGGCGCCCGCTTTTGCATGTGCTCGGATGCGTTGCTTGAGCGTGTGCAATGAGGGACGGTCTTGATGAGAACGCTCCGATACCACCGCCGCTGATGATGATGATCGCGCTTAAGAGTGGTGATTATAAACGGCCGTAGAGCTGTGGTTGTTCATCGTAGTAGGCCGAAGGATTGAAGCGATTCTTGCACAAGATGCACCGCCGCTCGTGAGTGCACTACAATACTGTGCACTGACTGACCGGCGTGTTGCAATGAGTGCAAGATTTTTCCTGACATGGTGCCCGGTTCCTCTGGGGCGAAATTTCCGGGAAAATTTAGGCTAAATTCGACCACACTTATGACACTCTTTGTACAAGCTACCTTGGCGCGAATGAAATGAAACCATCAATTGTTATCGAAATGAACTGATTGTTCTATTCGTGTACTGGGTGCTCACTCAGAATATTGGGCGCGTATCTTTCAAAGGATCAGAATTACATGCAAAAGAAAAAGTGTGCTGTGAAGCAGTATATAAAAAAAGACGCGCTGCACAGGATCATCGAGGTCATACATATATCATGCGTACGTTATTAGTCGCCTCGACAGCCGGCCTCCTCGAATGCTAGTCGCATGCTGGCCTGAAAGCGCTATGAACGTTTAAGATGTCGCAGTTCTTATACCCAGGGTATCAAGCGTAAACATAAACATTGTCGGGGATATCGGAGGTTGCGACAACGCTGTAAACAGAGCCATGGACTCGTGTAAGCATTGAGCGTTATATAACCCACATATCACAGGCCTGCCCAGATTTACCGATCGAAGTACCAAAACACGACAACTTGTCATGGCAAAACATGCAGCGCGCGTCAGAACATCACCAAAATAGCCCTGGTTTTTCAGTTTTGTTGCTTTGTTTGACTTCTGTTTTACTTTTTTTCGTGTTCCCGTGCGAACGTGGTCTCTGCACACCGTCACGAACCGTGCAGGAGGAGTAAACGGCTTGGTCGGAGCAATCTTCCACAGTGGCGAACTGATGGAGAGTGGGAATTTTGGGCTATAGTTGGTTCATCACGGGCGGCCAAAGCAGCGCAAACAAAACGACGACGGCAGAGAAAAGACAAAAACACGCCATGAATGACTTCTGAAGCGCGGTTTATTTGCCTAAGCAATATATGTCGATGGGAAAAAGGAAATGATTACAAATACCACGTGTACTAAAGAGCATTGTTTGCTTGCTTGTCACACCTGTTTTTCATATGTCATTCACCGACTGCCGAGTACTGCCCGACAAGCCTTTATGGCTTGGGCAGACTTGTCCTAAGAATTGTAAATGTGCTGTCTGAAAATAAAGGTGTTTAATATTATTATTATTATTATTATTATTGGCGGCTGCTGTGAAAGCAAAAATCGCTCTGCTTGCGCGGATAAAAGAAATATCGACTGCCGCGGCGGCTGCGTTTTTATGGAGGAAAAAACGCTAAGGCGCCCGTGTGCTGTGCGATGTCAGTGCACGTTAAAGATCCCCAGGTGGTCGAAATTATTCCGGAGCCCTCCACTACGGCACCTCTTTCTTCTTTCACTCCCTCCTTTATCCCTTCCCTTACGGCGCGGTTCAGGTGTCCAACGATATATGAGACAGATACTGCGCCATTTCCTTTTCCCCCCAAAACCAATTATACTGTCCTCTTTTTTTCCTCACAAGAAGGTAACAGTGTTTCCTTGTCTCAAGTGTAGTACAGGTGCCAGTGGAATGTTCTTTTTTGCTATGCCGAGGCGTTGACCTTGTCGTAGAGCCGAAATAGTTTTGTCGGTGAACCCGGCTACCTTCTGGCGTAGGTAGCCGTCATCGTATGAGGAAGTAAGAGAGCAACCACGCATAACAAGTCGAAGAAACAGGAAGGCGACTGGCTTTCGAATGCCTGCTCCGCACAACCCCTCTCAGCTCATTCGCGGCAATTTGTTAAGGACGCAAAATTATGTTTTAGAGACGCCTTAAAAACGTGGCCGCATGCATTAAAATATGCCCCGAGAATAATAATAATAATAATAATAATAATAATAATAATAATAATAATAATAATAATAATAATAATAATAATAATAATAATAATAATAATAATAATAATAATTGATTTTGGGGGGAAAGGAAATGGCGCAGTATCTGTCTCATATATCGTTGGACACCTGAACCGCGCCGTAAGGGAAGGGATAAAGGAGGGAGTGAAAGAAGAAAGGAAGAATAGGTGCCGTAGTGGAGGGCTCCGGCATAATTTCGACCACCTGGGGATCTTTCACGAGCACTGACATCGCACAGCACAAGGGCGCCTTAGCGTTTTTCCTCCATAAAAACGCAGCCGCCGCGGTCGGGTTCGAACCCGGGAACTCCGGATCTGTAGTCGAGCGCCCTAACCACTGAGCCACCGCGGCGGGGCAACCCCGAGAAAAAAAACGCGATTAGTGCGAATGTAGCGCCATGTTTACACGAGTTTAGGTTGTTTAATTCCTTTCTGTTTTCCCCGAAGTCTTGAGAGTCGCAAAGCGGCGGTATGTAGTTCCGTAGCCTAGCGTAAAAACAGCAGTCTCCTTGGTGACCCGCGAACGCACCATGCAGGGTGCGGTGGTTGTGGGTTCGGTTATCACTGGAAATCCGTTGTTAGTAACATTTAGTGTGGCCGGTTACTGAGAAGAGTAGCAGAATAAGGCCCTTCGCGTCTCATTTAAACCGCTATAATTCACTAGTGAGGTCACGTCGTCAGTAGGGAGTTTTAGCGGACCTGTTGTACAGCTCTGACACAATCCTCGATGCGGGCTCGTCACCGCTACACGCATGCGTATACGACTCGCAATCGGCTGGGAGTAAGTGCGTTGGTGAAAGAAGCCGGTGCTGAAATGTGCACCGGACCCTGAATGTCAGTACGCTAAAACTCTCAAACGGTTGTTGTAAACTGCTCAGGGCATACCACTGACAACTGCATGCATGGTACTGGAACGGCGATCTTCCGAATCTTTCTTATTATGCTTGCACACTCTGGTGGTGTCAGTTCAGACCTGGTAGACAAGCGCACTGGTACCCGAATCCCCATTTGCTAAAATACTCTAACCACCACTGCACACTCGTCATGGATCATCCGATGCACAGACTAATGAAAACTCCGATGTCACAATTCCGGTCTACTAAATTTCCCTGCGAATCCTGTGCGATCAATTTACAGGCAAATCCATGAGCGCATTGGTCGTGGAATCACGGTTCACTAAAACTCCCTATCGGATGTGTTACGCCCTTGAGGACTCAGTTCAGACGTACGCTCACAACTCTTCCGTGCTCTTTTCTTCATACTTCCGGCGTCATAAAAGTCTGTTAGGGTCGGGCTATAGCCGTGCAAACGCGGTAGTGTACGGCATTGCGCGCGGTGACGTTTCGGTT
The DNA here is from genome assembly GCF_052857255.1 of Amblyomma americanum. Classification (NCBI taxonomy): domain Eukaryota; kingdom Metazoa; phylum Arthropoda; class Arachnida; order Ixodida; family Ixodidae; genus Amblyomma; species Amblyomma americanum. Next base: position 22,719,633 of record NC_135506.1, on the reverse strand, counting down.
CCTCGGAGGATTGGTGGCCGCCTGTGGCGCTCGCCCGCCTTTCCGTCTCTCCCGATGGCCGCCGAGCAGAACAGCGGCAAGGACGACGTCGCCACGGGCCACGCGGAGAGGGCGGCGCGGCCCTGGCGAGGACGTGTGCACACCGGGCGGGCCCAAAGGGAGCGGACGTACGTCGATTTTCACGATCGAAGAAAATGGCACAACTCCTCAGAGGATATTCTTAGAACGGGAGCTGGAGAATCCCGGCCGGACGGGAACCTAACCCACAATCTCTTGCTCAGCAAGCCCTTTTGGAGTACACTCAACGTGTCCCCCCCCCCCCCCCCCCCCCCAAAGTACACTAAACTCCCGCTCAGTATATCCTCTCTGAGCATGCTCAGAGTATGCTCATCTCATACCTCCCCACGTGCTGACCACCGCTACAAGGTTAATGTGCCATTACAGCGCGCAGTCACGTATCCACATCCAGTCCTTCCAAGAACTTGTCACTAGCGGAAACACCTGTCTGCTACATTAGCCACTATATGTAAGACATCGATCGTTGCCTCAGATTAGTCGTTGAAGTGCCATGAAGCATTAACTCCATGCATGCACCTGAACACGTCCACACCCTGTTTCGGTTTCTTTTTTTTTTAATTGGTTTTGGAGGAAAGGAAATGGCGCAGTATCTGTCGCAAATATCGTTGGACACCTGAACCGCGCCGTAAGGGAAGGGATAAAGGAGGGAGTGAAAGAAGAAAGGAAGAAAGAGGTGCCGTAGTGGAGGGCTCCGGAATAATTTCGACCACCTGGGGATCTTTAACGTGCACTGACATCGCACAGCACACGGGCGCCTTGGCGTTTTGCCTCCATAAAAAACAAAACCAAAAACGCTAAGGCGCCCGTGTGCTGTGCGATGTCAGTGCACGTTAAAGATCCCCAGGTGGTCGAAATTATTCCGGAGCCCTCCACTACGGCACCTCTTTCTTCCTTCTTTCACTCCCTCCTTTATCCCTTCCCTTACGGCGCGGTTCAGGTGTCCAACGATATATGAGACAGATACTGCGCCATTTTCTTTCCCCCCAAAACCAATTATTATTATTTTTTTCTGTGTAGTTTTGTTTTCGATACATTTCGCGTTCACTTTTTCAGCCCCTTTCCTTCTCTAACGCCTTCCATAAGCCTTTAGAATATCGAAAATATAACTGGATATATATTAATGGAGACTATAATGAGAGTGTACTTTTAGTGCACTCAGAAGAGCAGCAGCTACTGAACCACAGCCGCGGGTGTTAGGAGCGTGCATGGTGGCGGTTAAAGTGCGGCGACAATATGTTTATAAAGCACACTTGTGCGATTTGTCCCAGCCTGTAGTTATGTATCTCGTTCATACAGATCGCGAGCACCGGTCCGCTTCCAAGCAAGGCCAACGCTGTGACGAACTTTATGTATAAAACCAAAATCACCGCGAATGCATTACTTTTTTGCTGTGTCTATCAAGCAGTTGTAAAAAGGGGTGTAGGGATATTTAGTAAATTGCTGCTGTGTGTTGGTGCTTGGCTACAGGGTGGACAACGAACAACCAAAGCACCCTAGTCTGTGTACGTCTCTATAGACTCGCGGTCATTAGCGGAGCCGTACTGTCCGCAGTTGAGTTTAGTAACGATCTTTCAACTCGCTTATAAGACGCGATAAACGCTGTGATAAAAACGAGGACGAGCGGCATTTGCGCAAGTCGTGTAGAACTTTCTAGTGATGGACATGTCGACTTTTTTTTTAGTTTTTTGTTGTCTTCATGTAAAAATGTTGCTGGGGAGTTTATCACCATTTAAAGGTGGTTAACAAGGTACTCTGCGCGAATCCACTCGCATTCTTCTTTCCACATAGCGCAGTGTCATTAGGTCGCGCTCATACATAGCATCCCAACCGCTGATGCATACCGTGACATGTATACTGAGTCGTTAGGCAGGGTGGTCGTATAACAACATTTCCTTATTTCCCGCCTCTGGTTAGTAGGGATCAAATGTGGTGGACTAATTGACAAGTAAGCATATAAATTGCCATTAAACGACTAATTAACAATGAACAATAACCAGGAAAAACTACCAGTGTGCGCGTGCAACTGCGACGCGGTTTTTTAGTCTTTAGTCCTGTGCAAGTTGTGGGTGGTCGACGATATGGTTGAGACGATTTTGGGATGTGAATAAACATCAGCGCCTGGCAATGCCACATGTCACGGCAGTTCGCATGGTGTGGGGATAAACTGTGTGAAAACGTCTCCAAATGACTGGCAACCTAAATCTGAAGTTGTCACAGCCCCCTTTTTATTACACCCGCCCGACACACACAAATGTATAGTGGACAGAAAAACCTCGGCTCTAGTAATCTGGACACACAGGCGCTAATGAGTCAGTACATTGCATTGCCTTCATGCGTGCTTGAAAGTCTGCAGTGTCTAAAAAAGTCGTAGAAATTCGGGCGCTAAAGAAAAAGGAAATATGCGATTAACAATTTAATTAGCGTGCCTTGAGCCACACGTCGAGGACGTAGGTATATTAGGCACCAGCTCAGATGACGACCCTTACAAAAATTTCTTTAGACAATCTATAGACTTTCCTTATACTTTTGTATATAAAGTCTATAGACTCTCTATGGACAAACTCTAGAGAACAGTCTATAGGCAATACAAATCGTATAGGCAGTCTATAGACAATCTATAGATTTATGGCCATGCACATTTAGTAGACCTTTGTCTATAGAGAATCTGTAGACTAAGAACCGACAAAATGAAATATCTGTAGGAAAGCAATAAAGTGTACAAGAAGTCTATAGACTGTCTATAGACCATTTTATAAGGGGAGGGTGCTAAAAGGGAAAACAAATTAATCACCTTCATTCGCGGCGCCCTTCATACGAGGCACACACTGACAGCCTGACACCGGTTCATCCCTTGACCACCGGCGTCGCACTTGCTTGCTTTCTGACGGGATCCCTTCGTCACCTTTCGGTCGTTCCCTTTGCGCTTAGCGTTGCATCGACGCTTATATTTATTTTACCCATCGTGTCCAACATGCACGAACACAACTCTGCACACTCGTATTCTGTCACTCGCAGATCCCTATTTCTTGACCGATGAGAGAGGTCATGTCGCGTGCAACAAGAAAAAAAAAAAACCAAACCAATAGGCGCTCCCATTTCACTTTCCGAAGCCAACCTTTTCTCTTCATTTTATATCTTTCTTTCTTCCTCGTTTCGAAACACACACTGGCGAAACGGAAAACGCAGTCGCTCCTCCCCCGTTGGCTCCCGCAGCCGCCGCTCCAATTCCGCTGCCGCATGGACGCTGCATCGGCGCCTGCACCGGGGGGGGAGGGGGGGGGATCATCCTTCGAGGTTCTTCTCCGAGCACCGCCAAAGCATCCCCCCTGGCGCCCCGCCGGCCAAAGCCCAAGCGGGGTGGAGGGACGGCAACACCGCTCGGCGCTTAAGAGTTAAGAGAGGCTTAACTTCACAAGGAGCATGAGGGGAAGGGGAGGGGGGGGGGGGGGGAGGGCAGTAGAGTCCGGCAAAGCGATGATCGCCAGCACCAGCACCACCACCAAGAGCGCGGCGGCGGAGCGAGATGCAAATCGGAGGTCACCGGAGGTTGGCTCACGAAAGGTCGCTCTCTTCCCAACTAGGTCGGCCACCATCATTTATCCGCGATCACGCGCCGTCGAGGCAACGGCCATGCCACGCTGCGCCGCCAATGCCCCCCTCGCCGCGTGCGCGAGCAAACGCGGCCTTATTATAAATAGCGAAGCCTCCCCACCCCCTCCCCCCCTCCCCCGCTCGGACTAGCAACCAACTCCGAGCGCGTGGCTCTCCAGCAGCTAACTCCTCCTCAGCGGAGCGAGTGAGGAAGCCAGCAAAGCCCATCGGTCGTATACAGCATAAGACGACGCGCACGCCTGATGCTGCTGCCCCGTTGGTGGTGGTGGTGCTGGCGAGGCTGCGGCACCTCTTCTTCGGCACGCCGCGCCGTGTAGTACAGACTCGAAGCACACGTGTGCGTGTGTGTTTGTATGTGAGCGTGTATGCGTGCTCTCTGTTGGTGCTGATGCCGATGCCGCTTCTGCTGCTGATGCATGCTGAGCGCGACGCCGCGAGGAAGG